>NC_045593.1:42252385-42514885 GCF_009819795.1 Aythya fuligula | reverse complement strand
TGGATGGACTGTTAGAGCTTTGATCCAATCTCTTTACTCTTAATACATTCAGAAAATATAACATCTTTCTTTCTTGAACATGTCCACGTTTCTTTAAAAAGATTATTCTCCAGACAAAACTGAAACATATCTGAGACAATGTTCAGAATTGAAGACTCTCCATTTGTATCATTACTGAAGGTTTGTCTGATACTACATGTATTTATAACAAACATATTGTTAACAACATTAACAAATACACAATAGTATTTATCTCCTCTTAAAATATAGATTTTATAAATGGAACAATTGTTGCAAATAAGTTGGAACAGAATAAAATTAATTCTGTCTTCAGCAATCATTCTATGTATTAAAAAGTTGTGATAAAACTTTCTGATAAAACTTCAAGAGTCTTTGAGGTTTCGACCATTAACTGTGAGAAAGTACACTGGAAGGTCTTACATCTCATAGCTCAGAATTTCACTACAAGAATTTGTTTAGCCATTAAAATCACTGTTTTCACAGTTGCAATTAATTAATTAATTTACACTGAACTTCTAATCAAATGGTACTATGAAGGAGACTGATAAAATTCTTTAAAGTTGATATTCTTGATCTCATCTTGAACAAAATGATCAAGATGATCATTTATGATCATCTTAAGTGATAAATGATCATCTTAAATGATAAATCATCATTTAACCTTCTGCATTTTTAATTCTAATTAGGTAATTTATAAGAATTTAGAATATGTTAAAAGCTGTTGAATGTGCTTTTTACTATAGTCAAGCAAACAACACACATGAAATTTTGTGTTGACTTTGTCTATTAATTAACAACAACAACAACAAAAAATCAGTAATATATATTGTCTTATTTTCCTATTCCAATATAAATGGCATAACACCCATTCTGAGAAAACAATTTACATTTAAATTAATAATAATAATAATATATAAAGGAAATGAAGGTGGGAGTTATAAATTCAGGTTCACTGAAGTTCTGATCCAATGTTCACTGAAAGTTTGCATTTCTGTCACAGTAGCAAAAAGACACAATCAGGATAAAGAACGTTGTTGCGGTCTGTACTTTACACTTTCAAATAAGGAATTGTTCCATAGAAGTTTGTCACTAACCACTTCAGAAGAAGTGTGGACATCTCAGAAGATGCAGCCCTTATCCTTTATGAGCATCTGCTTGTGTAGTCTACTGTCATCTAGTTGTATTTTCTGATGATGACTTTTTTTTTTTCTGGAAATAGTTATGATCTACTGAGACAGGACTTCACAAGAAGAAAAATATTGTTTTCTCAAATGTTGATGAAAACTGTAGAAAAATAAAAAATTCATTCATTAAGGTTTAGTTTACATTTATTTCCATGTAACAAAATTTTATCTCCGTCCAAGACAATAATTTTAATAAAATAATTGATTAAATTATGTAATGATGTAATATAGAGAAAAAGTGATAAGGAAACTTGCTTTATATATATATATATAAAAAAATAAAATATTATATGTATATATATTATATATATAATATATATTATACATATTATAAATAAATATAAATATAAATATAAATGTTAAATATATAATATATATATATTTAATATTCTTGTGCTTAATATAAATTTCTCAGCAGTGATTCAGATTTCAACTTATACCAAACTTCTGTCAAGAGTCTTTTATAGATTATATTATCTGAATATGCTATACTCAAGACATCTCAAGACCCTTCATACCAGTTCATCTCCTTTCAAATCTCACTTACACTTCTGAAGTGATTGTAATTCAAGGGGTTCATGGGCCTCCTACTCTGGGGAGGGATTAAATAGGAATGTGATAAACCTATCTGTGGATAATTAACTGACGAATATTTACTGCCATTATTCAAGAATATCCATCACTGTCACAAGCAACAGTCTGAAAAAGCTGTTCTTGAGTATTAGAAATAGGTTTCACAGGTATATATTATGGTTCAACAGATTGATTTTCCTATAGTAACGGAAAAATATTTCTCATAGTTTTAACATTAATGCTCTACAACAGATCTAAATTAGGGTCAGTGCTGTGCATGATGTTCAGAAAACTCTTCAGCATGCTAGCTACTGCTATACAAATATGAACTGGTTGTTTACCAAGAAACTTCCCACTATGACATATAGAATATTCCATATTAAATACCTGTTGGGGTACTCACCATAGAAGGGTAAAACAAATACATTTTTTTTTCTTTATAAAAAAAAGTATGAACCAATGTGTTTCTGCTCAAGTTAATGCTATTTGTATACTCATGGGAAGAGCTATATTATTATAGAACAAAATTAAATATATTATAAATTCACTTTATTTTTTTTTTTAATTAAAACCCTATACATAAGGTACAAACTAATTTTATCTGAATACAGGCATAAGCCTTAAACAAACAAAAAATAAATAAAAAGCAATTGTAAATGTAGTTATACACATTTAAATTTAAAAATACATTAAATGAACAACATATGCATTTTTGCTATTGAACAAGCTGTGCATTGATTGTTTATTACTGGTCTGATTTTTGATTCTTAAATGTTTCCAGATGTTTGTCATAGAATCATAGAATATCCCGACTTGGAAGGGACGCATAAGGATTATCAAGTCCAACTCCTGGCACCACACAGGACTATCCGAAAGTTACCATGTGACTAAGTGCACAGTCCAAACACTCTTTAAATTCAGAAAAGCTTGGTACTGTGACTACTTCACTGGGGAGCCTGTTCCAGTGTGCAACCACCCTCTTGGTGAAGAACCTCTTCCTGATGTCCAGCCTAAACTTCCCCTGCCTCAGCCTAACACCATTCCCATGGGTCCTATCACTGGTGTTTACAGAGAATACGTCACCTGCCTTTCCAGTCCCCCTTGTGAGGAAGTTGCAGACTGCAATGAGGTCCCCCCTCAGCCTCCGCTTCTGCAGGCTGAACAGGCCCAGTAATCTCAGCTACTCCTCATATGCCTTCCCCTCTAGGCCCTTCACAATCTTTGTCACCCTCCTCTGGACACTCTCCAACAGTTTAATGTCCTTTTGTACTGTGGTGTCCAGAACTACACACACTACTCGAGGTGAGGCCGCACAAGCACGGAGTAGAGCGGGACAATCACCTAACGCTTGACCGACTAGCAATGCTGTGTTTGATGCATCCCAGGATACCATTAGCCCTCCTGGCTGCCAGGGCAAACTGCTAGCTCATATTCAACTTGAGGTCAACCACAACCCCCAGACCCCTCTCTGTGGGGTTGCTCTCCAGCGTCTCGTTGCCCAGTCTGTATGTATAGCCAAGGTTGCTCCATTCCAGGTGCAGGACCTGGCACTTGCTTTTGTTAAACTTCATGCAGTTGGTGATCGCCCAGCTCTCCAATCTGTCCAGGTCTCTCTGAAAAGCCTTTCCACCCTCATCCAAGTCCATAACAACTCCAAGTTTGGTGTCGTCAGCAAATTTGCTCAAAAAACCTTCTAGTCCTACATCCAAATCATTTATAGAGACATTATAGAGAACTGGCCCTAAAATGGAGCCTTGACGGACCCCACTAATGATCATCTGCCAGCCAGATGTGGCCCCATTTACCACAACCCTTTGAGCCCTGCCTGCCAGCCAATTGTTCACCCATTGTATGATGTTTTTGTTAAGTTGTGTGCTGGACATTTTGTCCAGTAGGATCCTATGGGAAACTGTGTCAAAAGCTTTGCTGAAGTCCAAAAAGATTGCATCAGCTGGTTTCCCTTGATCAACTAGATGGGTGATGTTATCATAAAAGGAAATCAAATTTTTTAGGCAGGACCTACCCCTCATGAACCCATGTTGGCTGTCCTCCAGGTGCGCTTCAATAATTTCAAGAACCATCTTCTCCATACTTTTACCAGGCACTGACGTGAGACTGACAGGCCTGTAATTGCTAGGGTCCTCTTTCTTACCTTCTTGAAAATTGGCACAACATTTGTCAGCTTCCAGTCTACTGGGACCTCTCCAGATTCCCAAGATGATTGAAAAATAATTGAGAGTGGTCTCATGATGACATCAACCAGCTTTTTAAGCACTGTGGGATGAATCCCATCCGGACCGATGGACTTGTATGGATCCAGGCGAAGCAGCAAATCCCACACACGTTCAGGATTGGTTGTGAGTTTGTCATTCCCACCATCCTCCAGCTTAGGGTACTCTGGGTCCTGAAGCCCATCATCAGTGTTGAAGACAGAGGCGAAGAAGGCATTAAACGTCTCTGCTTTGCCTATGTTCTTGTCTGTGAGGAGACTTTCCCCATCAAGTAGTGGACCTATGTTTTCTTTGGTCCTCCTTTTTCTGTTCACATATCTAATAAAACCTTTTTTATTGTCTCCCACAGACATGGCCAGCTTCAAATCTATCTGGGCTTTGGCCACATGAATTTTCTCCCTACAAACAAGAACATCCCCGTATTCCTTCTTCATCACCCGACCCTCCTTCCAGTTGCCATACACTTTCTTCTTTCACCTAAGCTCCAGTAGAAGATTCGTGGTCAGCCAGGCTGGCCTTCTGCCCCGCCTGCCTGACTTCCATTATTTTGGAGTTGCCTGATCTTGTGCTTTTAGGAGGCAATGCTTAAAGATTGACCAGCACTGATGGATGCCATTGCCTTCAAACGCAGTTTCCCAGGGGACCTTGCTGACTAGTTTCCTGAGCAGCCTGAAGTCTGCTTTCCCCATATCCAGGGCTGAAGTTTTGGTGGCAGTTTTCCTTCTGTCACCATAAATTCTAAACTTGGTCACTTTATGGTCACTATGATTCAGACAGTTGCCAATTGCCACGTCTCCCATAAGACTCGTTCTGTTCTCCAGCAACAGATCTAGGAGGGCACCTTTCCTAATTGGCTGCTTTAGCACCTGCACCAAGAAGTTATCATCTAGGTGCTTTATGAACCTCCTGGACTTGCTCATGTCAGCTGGATGGTGATCCCAGTTGATGTCTGGGATTGTTGTCAGTCATTTACTACTTGTAGAAATAAACTGACATTTATTTTGAAAGATGTAAATAAATGAAAATTGAGAGAAAGATAACGGAAAATGTAATTCTAATTATCAACCAGGATGTTGAACAAGTAGATGTTGATACTGAAAAGAACAAAATATATTTTGGTTTTTAGATTCAGAATTCTTGGAAAGGTATATTGTAATAAGATGCACAACAATTAATTTCAAGAGGGTAGGAACATAGATAATAATAATGAAGATTTATGTTAAATAAAATTTACATGTGTTACATATATTCTAATGGACAAGATATTAGGAAATTTGTCTTTGTCTCTTTAAAATTAGCTGAATCAATTTATGAACCATTAGCAAAGATCTCCAGAAAGCTGTGGATGGAAGAGGAATATGGAAGGTCATATGTAATTCCTATCATTAAAACGGAAGAAGGAGCATCTAGAGAGCTACAGATCATTTAGCCTAAATTCTACCAGAAAACTGGTGGAACAAATTATCAAACAACCAATTTGTAAGTTCTTGGGGGATAATCAGGTACTAAGGTATGGTCAGCTTTAATTTGTAAAGAACAAATGGTGTCAAACCAATTTAATTTTCTTTTCTTACAGGTTATTGTCCTTGTGGTTAAGGAACACCCAGTAGAAGTGCTGTTCCTTGCCTCTATCAAACTTCTGAACACTGCATCTCTTTTATAAATAAACTAAGCAATTATGGCTTAGTTTTACTACTACTAAATGGTCACAGTTGCTTAAAACATTAAAGTAAATGTATTTTCAAACACATTTTTCCAATGATTTTATTTATTTATTTTAGTACTAGTAATTATATTATTTTTCATGCTAAGCTTCCAATTTTCAGTCTAGCAAATGGTGATAATGCAATAATGTAATAATAAAATAATGAAAGGGTACAGATGGGATTCTAGAGGGAAAGATGGCAGGTTCTTTAGAATACGGAACTAATTCTCATCAATTGATCTTGACAAATTGATGAACGAGTGAAAATCAGGAATATGAATTTTGGAAAAGAGAAGAATAATATTTTAGATTTAGGAAGAAAAATAATTACAAAATAAAACATAACTGCTTGGAAAGCAGTATTTCATAAAAGGACATACCTTTTTTTGTGCTCTGGAAAAGACTGAATGTAGATTGGTGAAACAATAACATTGCAAGACGAACTGCTATCCATGTAGTTGCACTGTTGGAAACATTAAGACATAAGACATAATTATTTTCCTCATCTTGGCAGTTTTCTTATCTCACCATATAGATTGCATCTTGTCTACAGAGTAGATAAAAAGAAGGTAGTCAAGAGAAGACAAACAACTTAAAGTGTTTTGTTTTGTTTTGAATAAAAGAAAAAGTGACATTATTATGAGGAATTCATTTGTGGAAAATAATCATGTAAGTATTGTCACAAATCTTCAATTATGTAAAACTTTGTTTTAAAGAGCACGATGATTCTGATCATCCTAGTCAGAAGAAAAGTAATAAACAAGGGGAATATGCTTTAGAAATTAAGATATTTTAATGAGAATAATTTTACAATTGAACAAATTATCTAGGTGTGTGCAATCTCTGTCACTTCAAAGTTTAGGTTAGAAAATTCAGGTTAGAATAACCAATCAGGTAAGAAACAATGCTAGATAATCATGCATTAATTTAATTAACCTCAGCAAGCTAGGTTCTGATGAAACAGCAGCTTCTGCAGCTTCTGTAATTATCTTGATCAGAAGCAACACTGTACACTTGTCTTCTTATTTCATATTTCAAAACATGAGGCCTTGGGAAACCTAATCTACTGGGTTGCATTCCTGTCCATGGCAGAGGGATTGGAACTAAATGATCTATAAAGTCCCTTCCAACCCAAACCATTCTATGATTCCAGACTTGAATGTCTTTACATACATTCCACAATACTGTGAATATTTCTTTATGATCTGTTCAAAAGCCCTAAGTCCTGAAGTCCTTGCCACATAAACAACATTAACAATGTCAAAAAGAAAAAAGAAAAAAAAAAAAAAAAAAGAAAAAGTGAGATTTGGGGTTATTGAACTTCCCAGATTATTTTTATTTTCAGACTATTGGTAAAAGGGATCATTTAAAGTTCTTTTAGTCTATGCTTATCTTTAATAAATTTATTATTCAATTTAATTTAGTTTAGACTGAGGAAAAATCTTGGAAAAAATTAGCTCTGTATCTTTCTACAACAGATTTTTATTTTTATTTCATTTTATATATATGTATTTTTGAGAATAGTTTATCAAATTCTGGATTGAATTTCAATTAACTGTTCCTGTAAATTTGTGAAAAAATAAAATAAAATAATAATCATAAGCTTCTAAACACACACTCAAGGCTAACAAATAAAGGAAAAAGAAACCAACCAACCAAACAAAATTGAGTTATTTTAATACTAAATGCACGAGGATAGCTATAACAAGACGTAGAGTAGTAAAGCTTTGTTTCCCTTGCATTCAGCATAAAGTTTAGTGATCTAAGTGGCAAGTGGCTGGAAATTCCAGTTTGTTAGTCAATAAAGGTGTGAGAACAAACAAGTTTGGAACAAATTAAAAAGATTCTATAGGTATCTTTACAACAAAATCTAGAAGGTATGCAGTACTGGAGGGAAAGGAAAAGAAGGAAGAAAGGGAGGGAGGGAAAGGAAAGGGAAAGGGGAAAGGGAAGGAGGTCCTGAGGAGTATCTTGATGTAGATGTCAGTCTTGACATAATTGATATATTACCTATGGAAAAGTTTTGTGGTTGGTGTTTTGTTTTGTTTTGTTATGTTATGTTTATTTTGAAGTGTCTGAACTTGAAAATACATAGGATCATAGAATTGTAGAATGGTTTGCGTTGGAAGGGACCTTTAAAGATCATCTAGTTCCAAACCCCCACTATGGATAAGGACATAATAGAAATAATATTTTTTTAACACTTACTGGAGCATACATCAAGAATGAGCTAATTACTCTTTTCAAGCTTTCTTACACTACAAAGCTTACATTGGTTTGCTTTGCATTTCTAGCAACATGATGGAGATATTTGAATGTTTAACAAAAAATAGGATTATATTTTTTTTCCCAGTATTGTTTTTAACTTATTAGTACATAATTCAGAGTTCTCGTGTATATGTATTTTTAAGCACGGCATTATCTCTTTTACTGGTTAATTAGGTCAGCCAATCAGCTTTCTGTAAGATGATTTGTTCTTTTTTTAAAAAGCCTTCTCTTAAAACCTGTTTCTAGATTTGACATGAGAGAACCAAAACTATTTGTGGTTCCCTGACAAAATATCTAGTTTGTATTTATTGGAGATGATCATAATTAGGTTCTGTTTATATAATCATACACTTTAAGATGAATAAACAAGGAGTATTTAATGGTAATTTCATCTGGAACAAATTCATTTTTTTTTGGACTGGACTGATTTCCATTCTTCCACAAACTACTGAGTTGATAATAATTTCCACTATGTCTGAATTCAACCACTACAAAATTTATTTCATTTGCAGAGCAATTCACAGTTATCATTTTCCAGCTCAGTGTTCTTGGGTCATAGCACATATATATTGGGTCTACTGTATTTTTCAAAACCTTGCCTGAAAGAAATGTGAATTTTGACAGTAGGAAGAGAAGAAAGCCATAAAAGGCTCTATGCTCAAAGTCTTTGAGAATAAACCAAGACTCAGGTATGTCCCTTCCTATTTTCTGTTGTTTTTCTTTTTTTTTTTTTTTCCCCCCAAATTTTTGTTTCAGGAGATAACCAGTCATCACCAAATTCATGATAGAAGGCATCCAAACATTTGGAGATCCAAACTTCACATAATGTGTGTGCTTCTGTTCCTGAGGGACTTGAGAGTGTAGAAGGGCTGATACAGAAAGAGCATTTTCATCTCTAACCTTGCTGATATCAACAGGTCTTCTTTTTGTACAAAGAAAAGGGAAGAATACGTCCACAAGTTTTGTTACATACAGTAAGTATTATGTTGAATCTGGAAGCTAAGCGAATGCTTCAAACATAGTCATTTGCCACGGACTGATCCAGTCTGCACTGGAGCAAGGGGGAGCTCCTGAGCACCTTCAGTACATTGATGATATCCTCGTGTTGGGCAACACAACAGAAGTTGTTTTAGAAGAAGTTTTTGAGAAAGGGAAGAAAGTAATCCAAATTCTCCTGAAAGCTGGTTTTGCCATTAAACAGAGTAAGGTCAAGGGGCCTGCACAAGAAATCCAGTTCTTGGGGGCAAAATGGCAGGATGGACGTCGCCATATTTCAATGGATGTTATCAATAAAACAACATCAATGTCTCCGCCAACTAGCAAAAAAGAAACACAATCTTTCCTAGTGGGATTCTGGAGAATGCATGTTCCAGGCTATAGTCAGCTTGCGAGCCCTCTATATCGAGTGACTCGAAAGAGAAACTATTTCGAGTGGGGCCCTGAGCAACAACAGGCCTTTGAACAAATCAAACAAGAAATAGCTCGTGCAGTAGCCCTTGGGCCTGTCCGTACTGGACCAGCTGTGCAAAACATACTTTACACTGCAGCTGGGGAGCATGGCCTCACCTGGAGCCTCTTGCAGAAAACCCTAGAAGAAACTCGAGGTCGACCTCTGGGTTTCTGGAGTCAGGGCTACGGAGGATCAGAAGCCAATTACACCCCAAATGAAAAAGAGATACTTACAGCATATGAGGGTGTTAGAGCTGCTTCAGAAGTTGTGGGTACAGAAGCACAGCTCCTCTTGACACCACGGCTACCTGTGTTACATTGGATGTTCAAAGAGAAAATTCCCACTACACACCATGCAACTGATGCTATGTGGAGTAAGTGGATAGCGTTAATTACACAGCAGGCTTGAATGGGAAAACCTAATCGCCCAGGAATCCTGGAAGAGATTATGGACTGGCTGGAAGGCAGAGATTTCGGAATGCCAACGGAAGGGGTAACCCGTGCTGAAGAGGCACCATCATACAATGAGTTGCCAGAAGACAGAAAGAAGTATGTGTTGTTTACTGACGGATCCTGCCGTGTGGTGGGGAGCCATCGGAAATGGAAAGCTGCAGTGTGGAGTCCCACATGATGAGTTGTGGAGGCCATGGAAGGGGAAGGCGAGTCAAGTCAGTATGCAGAAGTAAAAGCCATACAACTAGCCCTAGAGATCGCCAAAAGAGAAAAATGGCCAGCATTGTATCTTTACACTGACTCACGGATGGTGGCAAATGCTCTGCGGGGGTGGCTGCAGCAATGGAAAGAGAGCAACTGGCAGCGTAGAGGTAAACCTATCTGGGCTGCTACCCTGTGGCAAGATATTGCTGCCCGCGTAGAAAACCTGGATTTAAAAGTACGTCATATAGATGCCCACATGCCCAAGAGTCATGCTACTGAAGAACATCAGAACAACGAAGAAGTGGATTGAGCTTCGAAAATTGAAGTGACTCAGGTGGACCTAGACTGGGAACGTAAGGGTGAGCTGTTTGTAGCTTGATGGGCCCATGAAACATCGGGATATCTGGGGAGGGATGTCACTTACAGATGGGCTCGTGATTGAGGGGTGGACTTGACCATTGAGGCCATCACACAGGTTACCCATGAGTGTGAGACCTGTGCTGCAATCAAGAAAGCCATGAAGGTTCCTGGAACAGGGGGAGATGGCTAGGGTTTCAACATTGTGAGGCCTGGCAAATTGACTATATTGGACCACTCCCACAAACCCGCCAAGCAAACAGTACATACTCACCATAGTAGAAGCAACTACTGGGTGGCTGGAAACATACCCTGTAAACCATGGCACAGCCTGAAACACTATCTTGGGCCTGGAAAGACAAGTATTGTGGTGTCATGGTACAACAGAGAGAATTGAGTCTGACAATGGGAGTCATTTCTGAAACAATCTTGTTACCTCCTGGGCAAAGAGGCATGGTATTGAGTGGGTGTACCACATCCCTTATCACCCACAAGCCTCTGGGAAGGTTGAGAGGTACAATGGACTGTTAAAGACTATGTTACAATCATTAGTTGCTGGGACATGGATACAATGGGACATAAATCTACCAGAAGCCACTTGGCTAGTTAACAATAGGGGGTCTGACAGCTGTGCTGGTCCTGCCGAAACAAAACCCCTACACACTGGAAAGGAGCTAAAGTTCCCATAGTGCATGTAGGAAGGTGGATGGGGAAGGCAGTGTGGGTTGCTCCTGTCTCAGGAAAAGGCAAACCCACTCATGGGATTGTCTTCGCCCGAGGACCAGGGTATACCTGGTGGGTCATGCAAAAGAATGGGGATATCAAGTGTGTGCCTCAAGGAGATTTGACCTTGAGAGAAAACTAATCTGTAATCTAAGTTATATGTTGTAGGAAGACGCTGCAGGATCAACGACAGGTCAACTTTGCAAGGAGCCGGGCAGTGCAACAAAGACTAAGCTGGTGCTGGTGTCCAGACATCCAACTCCACCTGCCCTGAGTGGTCACTTTGGCAGATGAAGAGCTACTCATCAATAGTTCTTATGAACATTTTCCAAGAAAGACCTATGGAATGAAAAGATACACTTGCCTATTAATCCTGTCCTGTTAAATCCTTCTCCTGTTAAAGGACAAGGAATAATGATGAGAATACTTGTATGCTAAAGTATGGGGATCTGAGTGTGACACAAATCACAGAATCACAGAATCACAGAATTTCTAGGTTGGAAGAGACCTCAAGATCATCGAGTCCAACGTCTGACCTAACATTAACAGTCCCCACTAAACCATATCCCTAAGCTCTACATCTAAACGTCTTTTAAAGACTTCCAGGGATGGTGACTCCACCACTTCCCTGGGCAGCCTGTTCCAATGTCTAACAACCCTTTCGGTAAAGAAGTTCTTCCTAACATCCAACCTAAAACTCCCCTGGCGCAACTTAAGCCCATTCCCCCTCGTCCTGTCACCAGGCACGTGGGAGAATAGACCAACCCCCACCTCGCTACAGCCTCCTTTAAGGTACCTGTAGAGAGTGATAAGGTCACCCCTGAGCCTCCTTTTCTCCAGACTGAACAAACCCAGCTCTCTAAGCTGCTCCTCGTAGGACTTGTTCTCCAGGCCCCTCACCAGCTTCGTCGCCCTTCTCTGCACTCGCTCAAGCACCTCGATGTCCTTCTTGTAGCGAGGGGCCCAAAACTGAACACAGTACTTGAGATGCGGCCTCACCAAAGCCAAGGGTACAGGGGGACGATCACCTCCCTAGCCCTGCTGGCCACGCTGTTTCTTATGCAAGCCAGGATGCTGTTGGCCTTCTTGGCCACCTGAGCACACTGCTGGCTCATATTCAGCTGACTATCAACCATCACTCCCAGGTCCTTCTTGGCCAGGCAGCTCTCCAACCACTCATCTCCCAGCCTGTAGCTCTGCTTGGGGTTATTGCACCCCAGGTGGAGGACCCGGCACTTGGAATGTTATGGAATAAGGGGTGGAGGTTGTACTGGGTCTGGCTGGAATGTTAACTTTCCTGGCAGCAGCCCATACAGTGCTGTACTCTGCACTTGTAACAGCAGTGTTATCACACCAGTGTTGTGTCTACTGCTAAGCAGTGGTGGCACAGCATTGGGCTTCTCTCTAACCCTCCTAGGGGGTGGGCAAAAAGTGAGAAGAGAAACATTACCAGGGCAGCTGACCTAAACCAACCAAAGGGATATTCCATACCATGTGATGTCACACTCAGCAATAAAAGGTGGAAACAGGAAGAAGAGGGGAGGGGTGGGCTCCTGTGGAAACGTCGGTCCTCCTCCCGAACACCGGTTACATGCATTGAGGCCCTGCTTCAAGGTTGTGGTCAATCATCACTCATTTGTGGGAAGTAGAGAGTAATATCTTTCCTCTGCTCTTCCACATAGCCTTCATTTGTTTTATTTGTTTGTTTTCCTCCTTTTTTTTTATTTTATTTTCCCTTTCCCCCTCACTTTTCCTCTTTCCCTTTTTATTTCCCTTTAGTTAAATTGTTTAGTTCATAATAATCTTTCTTTAATTATTAATTTAATTATTATTTCCCTTTAATTAAATTATCCTTATCTCAACCAGTGAGTTGTTCTTTGCTTTACTTCTCTCCCTCCTCATCTAAAGCGGGGGACTGAGAGAGCGGTTGTGGTGTTTAGCTGCCCAGCACAGTAAAACCACCACAGGGAGAGAATCAGGAAAATGAAGCCTGTGGGTTGAGATAGAGACAGTTTATTAAGATAGAAATTATTATTATTATCACTATTATTATTGTTATTATTAATAATAATGTAAAATGATGAAAATTATGAAAACAATCATTATATTAATTATATATTACATATAATATATAATAATATTAATAATTTAATAACAATTTAATATTAATATTTAATAATAATTCAGTATTAATAATTAACAATATACTATATATTATATAATCTATAATTAATATATAATTAATGTATAATATATATCATTATATTATTTATATTAATTATTATGTAAAATTGTGAAAATTATGAAAATTATATTAGTATTAGTATTAGTATTAGTATTAGTATTAGTATTAGTATAATATAGTATTACTATTACTAATGTGTATGAAATAAGTGATGCACAATGCAATTGCTTGCCACCCAATGCCCAGCCTATCCCCAGCTAGCCACCCCTATATATTGTGTAGCATGACATTAGATGGTATGGAATACCACTTTGGGCAGTTTTGGTCTTCTGCCTGGGTCTGTCCCCTCTCAGATCCTGCTGCACCCCTAGCCTGCCCGCTGGCAGGACAGAGGGAGAAGCTGAAAGTCCTTGGCTTAGTGTAAGCACTGCTCTTCAGCAATTAAAACATCGGTGTGTTATCAACATTCTTCTCATCCTAATCCAAAATGTAGCATACCAACCAGCTACTAGGAAGAAAATTAACTCTATCCTAGCTGAAACCAGGATATATTAGTAGTATGTACTTTTATTTATCATTATTATTAGTAGTAGTAGTAGTATTAGTATTATTAGGTAGAAGGAAGGGCATTTTGGAGAAATTGTTTGAGAACCAGTACAATTAGAAGACTGGCTTAGACATCTCAGATGGGAATACATTTGAAATTACAATTGAAGAACCCATTGACTGAGCGTACTTTGCTGCAAAGTTATGCAATTGGAAAGAAAAAAAAAAAAAATGTCAGGCAATTTACAGCCAAAATACAGCAATAGAAAGCATTCATAAAGCAGAAGTGTTTTTTTCTTTCTTCTCTTCTCTTCTCTTCTCTTCTCTTCTCTTCTCTTCTCTTCTCTTCTCTTCTCTTCTCTTCTCTTCTCTTCTCTTCTCTTCTCTTCTCTTCTCTTCTCTTCTCTTCTCTTCTCTTCTCTTCTCTTCTCTTCTCGTCTCGTCTCGTCTCGTCTCGTCTCGTCTCGTCTCGTCTCGTCTCGTCTCGTCTCGTCTCGTCTCGTCTCGTCTCGTCTCTTCTCTTCTCTTCTCTTCTCTTCTCTTCTCTTCTCTTCTCTTCTCTTCTCTTCTCTTCTCTTCTCTTCTCTTCTCTTCTCTTCTCTTCTCTTCTCTTCTCTTCTCTTCTCTTCTCTTCTCTTCCTAAACTCTTAGAAAAAATCTCATCTGTTACCAGATCTCATCTGTTTACCAGTTGTCTTTATGTTATTAAATACACACTTAAAGATAAGAATGTATGATGTGAGCTCTGAGCTGAAGAACAAAACTGACAGAGTAAGCATGAATGACTTTTGACATTTCATGGTGAAATGCTGTAGGGTTCCAGTATTTGTTTTAACAATATATTTGTCAAATATAATGACAACATCCAGTCTAGCAGACTCCTAATAAAGAGATGCAAGCAAAAAGGACGGAAAATCTGATTAGAGTTTTAAGTCATGATCTAAACCAAAACAATCGTGTCCTGGGGTGCATCAAGCATGGCATCGCTAGTAAGTCAAGGGAGGTGATTGTCCCGCTCTACTCTGCGCTGGTGCGACCTCACCTCAAGTACTGTGTGCAGTTCTGGGCACCACAGTATAAAAAGGACATGAAACTGTTGGAAAGTGTCCAGAGGAGGGCTACGAAGATGGTGAAAGGCCTTGAGGGGAAGACGTACGAGGAACGGCTGAGGTCACTGGGCCTGTTCAGCCTGGAGAAGAGGAGGCTGAGGGGAGACCTCATCACAGTCTACAACTTCCTCGTAAGGGGGTGTCGAGAGGCAGGAGACCTTTTCTCCATTAACACTAGTGACAGGACCCGTGGGAACGGGGTTAAGCTGAGGCAGGGGAAATTTAGGCTGGACGTCAGGAGGGGGTTCTTCACAGAGAGGGTGGTTGCACACTGGAACAGGCTCCCCAGGGAAGTGGTCACTGCACCGAGCCTGTCTGAATTTAAGAAGAGATTGGACTGTGAACTAAGGCACGTGGTCTGAACTTTTGGGTAGACCTGTGTGGTGTCAAGAGTTGGACTTGATGATCCTTAAGGGTCCCTTCCAACTCAGGATATTCTATGATTCTATGATTCTAAACAAACATAAAAGCTGTGTGATTAAAGGACCATAACTGATAGGCAAACAGTATGAATTCAGGCAGAAAAAACATATCTTTGTTTATAATTTGGCAGAGGAAATTCCTTTCTCCGTGCTCAGCCTCATTGACATGGAAGAGCTTCAGGGACAGACTCTTCAGCTACAGTAACACTGTGTATGAATATTGTTTCTGACTTCTGCTGAAGTAAGGGGATCCACCTGGGCAAAATACAGTCACTACATTTAACTCACGGTCAAGCTTTGCCCATAAATGAAAATACCGTCTTTGGTACGTTGTCAAAACTGAAGCAACAGCAGGGGAAATATCTTGTCTTTCACGTATTTATAGAGGCACAAAACTGTGCAAAACTGAGACAACCATTCACTGTTATTTCTTTAACTTCAACTGATCTGAGCAGTTACATTTTGACTGCAAGAAAAATTTTTGTCCCTTATATTGCTTTGAGCACTGTGAGGTTTGGTGTCTCTGCTTGTTCGTCTGCTAAAAGAGTATCTTCTGACCAGAAGACCATGTGGAAGATTCTGGCTAATTTCCCATACCTTTGAGGGTCACACATTATGTTTCTAATTTCCTGCCCAACACATCTAAGGCCTGATTAATGTTGCCAGTTTATCATTTGGACCACAAAGCCCAAATATCATAGAAGACCAAACTTGCTATTTTTCCTCCCTCTTTTATTTTACTTTTCTTTGAACAAAGCCCTCTAAAATTGTGTTGAGTGTAATTCTGGGGTACTAATTTCAACCTGCTGTATAAATTCAAACCCCTATTGTACATGTGTCATCACTGTTTTGTGTTAAGATATGAGCAGCACTAAAAAGAGTCTGAAAAAATTGCTCATGTTATAATGTTATAATTAAAATACTTTGTCCTGCTGAGTACATCTGATATAGCTATCAAGTATTTAGCAGTAGGTACAGGTATGCACTTATATATATATATTTCTATAAATAGAAAGCTTAAAAGCTAAAGTATTTAGTAAATAAAAAATAAAATAAAATAAAATAAAATAAAATAAAATAAAATAAAATAAAATAAAATAAAATAAAATAAAATAAAATAAAATAAACAAAACAAAACAAAACAAAATAAAACAAAATAAAACAAAACAAAATAAAATAAAAGTATAGGCTATCTACAGTTTCCTGTTAGAAAACCATTCCTTATCATCCACAGATATGATCCACTGATCAAACATGAAAGCAGATGTTGAGGGAATTCATAGAAAATGAAAAGGGAGATTCAGATGAATTATTGTCCTATCTGTAACTTCTTACAGCAAAATTCCTTGAACATCTGTAGATCATTTTTATTTTAATGATCACATAGGAAATAGCTATGCTATAAATATCCAACTGTAGAGAAAAAATGGTATCAAACTAGCTCAAATTAATTAAATCATTATGAAAATAAGGACATTCAGATTATTGTCATATCTCTAGTTTAATCATCTGTGTTACTTGGCCAGTATATGGTACTGGAATGCAACTCCTAAAGAGTCTAGGCAAGGAATCACTATATTTTATGTTCACAAGTAGGTGAAGGAGACCTGTACAAGATCTATGCCTATGGGTCCTATGCATACCATTTAGGTAGGCATTATGTAATATGAGATTTTAAAGGGAAGAATTTTATGGTCGTGTACTTGTTTACCTCTGGGGAAAAAAAAAAAAAAAAAAAAGTTATTTTTAATAGACAGTGTAAAAAGTTACTGGAAAGAGAACCCTAACAGCTTCATGTTTGTCACTTTAAACCTTATTTTTCTGGGGTTAGAGCATATATAGTATTTGACTTACCTAAAAGTATGGCATCTAATAGAAACATTATTCAATGCAATCTTTTTTTTTTTTTTTTTTTCTCCAACAACCCATTTCTCTAATTATCATACATTTAAATCTGAAAAGTCTCTTCTCAGTAGTAATTACATGGATCATCGACACACTAGTCCCTGCTGCTCCATGTCTTGATCCAATTCATAGAAATGTGCAAGTCTTTCTGTAGCTTCTTAATCATAAACAGTACCTACTGCGGCTTAAATATCATTTGGGGTTTTGTTTGACTTACATTTCTTTTACTTAATATTTATTACACAGTGACTGCTCTGCAAATCCTAATGATGATTAAATAGACACCTAAAATCACATAGTAGTAACTTTGTTGATCTTAACATGTATTAGCTTGTACTGGACTTAGAACTGTAGAGTATGTCAAAATAGTCATATTTAACAACAAAAATAAACACAAATAACTTCGCAAATATAGTTAATAAGGTTATAAAGCAGTTATCAAGCTATCAGGTGATGGAATTTGGTCTTTTCTATCATGTGAATAAGTCTCAATGCTTCATGTTCTTTCTCTAGGATCTTAAACACCTAGTAACAAAGCTAATGAACAGAAGTGATTTTAGATAACATTAAACAAAGAATCATCAGCTGTGATATTTAAGCATAAAATTGGAATTAATAGTTTAGCCTTCTATTACTAACATAACTGCAGAAGCTCTTGTTGCCCTTTATGTATCTCCAACTCCAGCCAAATACGACTGGATGCATGGCATACATGACTCCATGACTTCATGCATAACAATGATTTTTCTTTTATTTATTTATTTATTTTTTAGTTCTTCCCCTTTGCCCTCCTTTTTTCCACCCCTTCATACTGCCTTTTTACAATGAAACTGTGCCAGGAGTTTTCCACATAGCCAAGGCAATGTTGACATTCTGAATTAGGGGATGAACAGTTCTGGTAGTTTGCACTAGAGCAATGTAATGAATTTTCCACTTAGCCAAGACAACACTGATTTTCTGAATTTGGGGACTAATAGTTCTAGCAGTTTGTCCTTTGGACTTGCCACCTTTTCTGATCTCCTTTGCTGTTCAGAGTTGCCTCCCACAGGATCCCATCAACATTTCTGAACAAGCCAGAAATGTTCTCCTTGAGTCCAGAATCTCTGCTTTCATGCTTTCCTTCATCTCTTTTTTAGGGATCTTGAAGTCCACTCAAGGTCGCTGGAGGCAGGGCTGCCATTTATTACCAGGTCCCAAAACAGTGTTTCCTTGTTAACGAACAGCTGATCCAGCAGTTTACCACCAGAACATGTAGTACCTATATCAGGAAGTTATGCCTGACAATATCCAGAAATCTTGATTTGCTAGTGTCCTGCTACATTGTCCTTCCATATCAAAGAGGTTAAAGCCCTCTGGAAGAACCAGGGTCTGTGATATGGAGAACTCCTCAACTAACAAGTGAAAGTTAAAGAAGTCTTCCTTCACTTCTCTGTGTAAGCATTATTTTGCAACAACTAAAATATCAGTGTGTTGTTAACATTATTCTAATCTTAAATCCCAAAACACAGCACTATACCACCCAGAAGAAGGTTAACTCTATGCCAGCTAAAACCAGGAAAAACATATATACTTTTATCTCATAATAAAAGTGTGTTCCTTAATGTGATTTATTCTACTTTGTTAATGGATTAATTGACAATTAAAAAAAAAAAAAAAAAAAAAAAAAAAAAAAAAAAAGGTCCAAAGATACGATTTTAAAATTGACAGTTAGAAGAAAAACTTGTTTTTATAAAGTCATAATTAACATTTGACATCAACATTTAATCAACATTTGAAAATATCTTTGTCTATGTAAAAAATTTTTCTATACCAGAAACACAAAACACAAAAGTTAGTATAAATTTAATGAACGGGTTGTTTTTTAGTTTCCTGTAGCAGAAGCCAAAATTTGAAGACCTAGTGTCCCAGGTATGAAATATTCAGTTTATTGTAAATTACTATATATATTCAAAATGTGCAAAGGATGCAGGAAGTAAGTGAATACAGTGATAATTCTACAAAGACCAATAAACATAAGATTTTTAGTAATGAATAAACAGATTACTTGAATGTGAATACAGATGCATTCCTCAAAGTCAGGTAACTGAAACAGTTCAAAACAAATACCACTTAAATAAAGATCAGTCTGTCCTGGCTCTGCATAGAAAGCACTGACCTCTTTTGGACTTTGTTGTATTAACTTGTGACCTTAGCTGGAGCTTGAGGTGCAAGTGACATAAATAAATAAAAATAAATAAATAAAACTTATTAACAACATTTCTATGATCTTTTCATAGATTTCTAGACAAGTGGGGACAATTAGCTTCACTCAGATAGCCCCTTTACTAGGAATAAAATAGCTGGGTGGAAGGCTAATTGTGTTTTGCATCTGCCACCTAATAAAATTTGGTATGCCTTAGGGTTTTTATATAACCAAGATTCATCAGTTCTCATCATCTTGAATTCTGAATCCCAGGAAACCCATATAAAAGCTGACAGTGTGACCTAGGTTCATCGGATAAATCCCTTGAGGACTGAGGGGGCATTTTGTTTTAGTCAATCAATTTAAAACTGGCTTATATTTTAAAGAGCATGGGAGGAGGTTTTAGGCTTAACTGGTTTTATTGCAGAAGCCAACTTGAGCATTGTAAGAAATGCTCTGACTCTTATAATCAGGGGAACAAAATCAGGTCAAGGGGAAATTGAATAATATAATAGAATATTCAGTGGAGCCTTATGGGATAAAAGCTCAATAACGATAACTTCAGTTCTTACACACAAGCTTTCAGTACTTTGTTAACTGCAAGAAAAAAAAATACATTTAGCTCTAATATGTTATTTTCTAGAAGGGACTTTGAAAGACTGCATGAACAAATCATATTGTTTTAAAGAATAAGGTGAAGTGAAGAAAAATGGTAGTATGCTTCCTCTATCACACTTCAGTGGGCGTTTTCAACACCCAGAATGTGTATCTTGAACCTAGGCAATAATGGCAGGAGGGAGGTATTATTAGTACAGTTTCCACTATTTTTCTTTTAAGACAGAAATAAGAATTCTCATTAACAAGGAAAATGAGTAATAGCTTGCCCTTGTCAGATGGGAGATGAGGGAAATGTAATAAATTTGGTAAAAGCCAGCAGCAGAAAACACCATTGTAAAATTTACCAGAAGAAAGAAGAAAGTATGGAATAAGGAGAAAAATTGAAATTATTTTCTGTTTGAGATTGGTCATCAGCTTTACTCAAGTTTACTCCTAGGCCTTCAAAGAAAATCTTTTGAATGACTGACATTTTCAGACAGTCCACTAACTAGCCCGATAGCCAGAAAAAGAGAAGTAATTCTGATCCAGGACTGATGTCACAACAAATAAATAACTTTTAATTTTTTTAAAACATACTAAGAGTTTTACCTTCCTACATTCCCGGCCTTTGCACAGCCTGTGACACTTCAAATAAGCTAACAGAAATGCAAAGGGTTTTTTGAAGGTCAAAATTAGAAATTCTGTGTATTTACAGCACACAACATTGACTTCCATTTTCAGCAAGGACAAAGCTCTGTGAGAAACTGAATTTTCTGCTGAGATGATAAACTGAGAAAAAGGGACACTGGCTGGAGAAGGAGAATGAACAATAAGAAAATATTATAGATCAAATCTAAGTTCCTGTATTAAAGAAATACAAAGCTGAAAGGTAAACTCCTCTTAAAAAATAAAAAATAATAATAAAAATAAAATAAAATTAAAACCTTTCCCTTTGACTAAGAAGTTTTCTTTCAGAAGCATACAATTTAGAGACATTTCAGGATAGAGTACTAGAGGGTTAGTATTTAAATATTTTAAGGTGAAGAGAGAAAAACGATGCTGAAACATATTTTGACTCAGTAGCTGACATTGATGTCTACAGTTTAAAGCTTCTATGACAGTTTAGGACTGTGTACAAAACACTAAATATTGCACATGAGATACGGGATATTTTCCCCTAAACTTTCGCCTAAACAACACCTCTCTTGAGAATGTACATTTCATGTCCATACCCTCCGAGATGTTTCACAGACTGCAGACTTCCCTTCCACACCCCCCTATTCCTACATGTATGTCCCTCCCCATTACCACCAGCCTGTTCCAACCACCTTTGCAGAAGTCATTCAGCATGTTCTTTCCCATGCATGCAGCAGCTCCCATGCAAACTGAACCCTCCAAAATATTGTGACCTGGACTTTGATCCAATCTTAATCCTGTATGCAAGAAATATGGAAGACACATAAATATTTGTCTGTGTGTACATAGGCAGTAAGGACTGAGAGAGAAGAGTCTGGAGAAAGGTTTTAGAGCCCACAGGTTGTGTGAGATGTGAGTCTGAGAGTATCTCTGGGCAGTGTGCAGGTAAATATGGCAAAGGGGTAAAGAGCAGGAGTCTGCAGACATATATGTGTGTGGTTCTTTGTGGCATGTATATGGATAGAGATGCAGGAGATTAGAAGAATATACATGTGCCTGCCAGTATTATAGCAAAATCTTTGACTAGAGAGACTATGAGATACAAATGTCTCTTGTATCCATTCCACAGTTTGAGCCACAGCCCTGCCCAGAGCTATTCATAAAAATAGCTGAGAAATACAAATAATCACAATTTTATTGAATAGTTAACAAACTATTTTCCTCCAATTTGTAAAATTACCAATCCACACTTGCATACAAACAAGGAAGTAATAATTTAATGTGCTTTAAGAAAGCACACAGTCCAGTTAAATTGAATAACTAATAACTTAAATATTTCTGTAAATAGAAGAGTGTATCATACTCTTGATATTTTTCATTTTGTACATTTCTATATTTTTCCTGTGTTATTTATCAGATTAAAGTCATTCAGTTTTTCGATGTTATTTATCCTGAAGATATTATTTGTACTTAGAATTTTGTATAGATATATTTATTAGATTTTCATCTATAATTTTAACTGTTTGTTCCACATGCTTCTTGCTTAACCCACTTTGTTGTATAATTATCAAAAGACAACTTGGGTTAACTATGCATGCATGATAGTATAATATACATTCTTCTCTAATTTCTTATCATTATAGCTTTATACATAGAGATAGGTTACGCTATATATTTAATTTAGTGTTCAGATACACATACTGGGTAACCTAAAAGTTTGCTTTAGAGTTTTATACCTTTAGTATATACTTATACCTTTATAGTATATTTATACCTTTAGTCTTTGAATAATTGTTGTTTCCACATAAGTTGTAATCCATATCTAAAAATGGTCATTTGTCTTCAATATACATCACATGAACAACATAGAAAATGCAACTATGTCTTAAAGCATGTTTATTTCCACAATTTGCCTTTAAACTTAATTTGAAGTTTTAATCTTACATAGACAAACATATTTTCAAAAGTTGATTGATTACTGTGCTAAATATTTATAACTTTATAAGAACAACAGCATTTTATAACCATCAATTTTACAAACTTATCCTTGGACCCTTTTTTTAATGGCAATTAATCCATTAACAAATTAGAATAAATCACACTAAAACAAACAAACAAACAAACAAACAAACAAACAAAAAAAAACAACAAAAAATAACTTTTATTATGTGATAAAAGTATGTATGTGTGTACTGGTTTCAGCCAAGATAGAATTAGTTTTCTTCCTAGTAGCTTGTATGGTGCTGTGTTTTGGGATTTTGGATGAGAATAATGCTGACAACACTGATATTTAAGTTGTTGCAGAGCAGTGCTTACACTAAGTCAAAGACTTTTCATCCTCTCATATTGCCCTGCAAGTGAGGAGGTGTGGTGGTTTTACCGTGCTGGGCAGCTAAACACCACAACCGCTCTCTCACTCCCCCTCCTTTAGATGAGGAGGGGGAGAAGTAAAGCAAAGAACAACTCACGGGTTGAGATAAGGATAATTTAACTAAAGGGAAATAATTATAATAATTAAATAAAGACTACCATGAACTAAACAATTTAACTAAGGGGAAATAAAAAGGGAAAGGGGAAAAGGGAGGGGAAAAGGGAAAAATAAAAAGAAGGGAGGAAAACAAACAAACAAAATAAATGAAAGCTATATGGAAGTGCAGAGGAAAGAAATTACTCTCTACTTCCCACAAATGAGCGATGATTGACCACGTCCTTGAAGCAAGGCCTCAACGCACACAGCCGGTGTTCGAGAGGAGGACCAACGTTTTCCCAACGAGAGCCCACCCCTCCCCTCTTCTTCCTGTTTCCACCTTTTATTGCTGAGTGTGACATCACATGGTACGGAATATCCCTTTGATTGGTTTAGGTCAGCTGCCCTAGTGATGTTTCTCTCCTCACTTTTTGCCCACCCCCTAGGAGGGTTAGAGAAAGGCCCAATGCTGTGCCACTGCTGCTCAGCAGTAGACGCAACACTGGTGTGATAACACTGCTGTTCCAGCTACAAGTACAGAGTACGGCACTGTATGGGCTGCTGCCAGGAAAGTTAACATTCCAGCCAGACCCAGTACAGGAGGCTGGGGATGCACAAGGAGCTGTGAGGGGATAGAGCCAGGGCAAATGACCCACATTGATCAAAGGTTTATTCCATAATATATAACACCTTGCTGAAAAATAAAACTGGGATGGCAGGCCAGGGTGTGAGGGGGCTGCTGCTTGGAGATGGGCTGGGTGTTTTTCAGCAGGTGGCATTGTTCATCACTTGTTCTACATCTTCTTCCACTTTCTTCTTAATCTTCTTGTTCTTGTTCTTCCTCTTGTTCTTGTTCACAGAATCACAGAATTGTAGGAGTTGGAAGGGACCTTGAGAGATCATTGGGTCCAACTCCCCTGCCAAAGCAGGTTCCTTACAGCAGGCTGCCCAGGTAGGTGTCCAGACAGGCCTTGAATATTTCCAGAGAAGGAGACCTCACAACTTCCCCAGGCAGCCTGTTCCAGTGCTCCATCACTCTCACCATGAATAAGTTCTTTCACATGTTGGTGTGGAACTTCCTGTGCTCCATCTTGTGCCCATTACCCCTTGTCCTGTCCCCACAAACCACTGAAAAGAGGTTGGGCAAATCCCTCTGTCTCCCACACCTCAGGTATTTATGCACATTGATGAGATCTCCTCTCAGTCTTCTTTTCTCCAGGCTGAACAGACCTAGGTCTCTCAGCCTTTCTTCATAGGGAAGATGCTCCAGGCCCTGTATCATCTTTGTGGCTCATCTTTGTGGACTCTTTCCATGAGATCCCTGTCTTCTTTTGTACTGGGGAGCCCAGAACTGGACAAAGTCCTTGTTGTTGTTGTTGTTGTTGTTCTTCTTCTTCTTCTTCTTCTTCCTTTCTTCCCTTCCTTTTCTGTCCTACATTATCCTAATCTCAACCAAGATTTTTTTATTTTATTTTTTTTTTCCCCATACACTTTTCTTCACCTTCTCACTGTGAGTGGGGGGAGTGGGAGTGTAATACACAATAAATGTTTGTTCATTGCCTTTTGTATTATAAAACAAGGAGTTCCGTTTGAGGAGCAGGAGTTGCAAAAGCTTCCTGCTGAAGTAAGGAGATGTATAATACCTGGCTAGACACTATGAAAATTCTTTTGCTTAATGTAACAACAAAAAAAAAAACCCTCCCCTTCTCTCCTTCTGCATCTCAGTTGCCTCTTTTGTTCAAAGACACTGCTGCAAAGCTCATGTAACCATCTCCTGATAAGTTGCTAAACTAGTGTATCAACATCCTGCCTTCCTGTCTCACGCTGGGCCAACATGACCAAATAAAACAAGAAGTTGAACCACAACGCTGAGGAAGACTACGGCCTTCATCTTCACGACCACCAGAGGGACAGAGACGACCCCCTAGCAACAGTGCGCGCAGTCACAGAATATACCAGGATGTGCTGCGTAATCCCAGAATTACCAAGATATAAAAAGGGACCCTGGCGGGGGTGAGGTGCGCGCCATTGGCGGAGCCGAGACTCCCCGGCCCCTAAATGGAACTACTAATTATAACACCATATTACAGTCAATGTTGTTTTTGTGGAAAGAAGGAAAACAGGATGAAATGTTGTATATTGATGTTGTTTCTGCATCTTGGAGGGAAAAGGTACGGAATTAAGTTGGCCCTGACTGAGCCTTTGATGTCGGCATTAGAAAAGTAAAGGCTAGAGAAAGATAAAGGAAGTGTTAAAAGGTTTGTTGAAAGTGTTAAAAGTATTCGAAGTTGAATGAGCAGGGAAAGGTGATGTAGGCATTATCTAAGTAACAGTCTAGAAGTTTTGGTATATTTGCATATTTGCTGTGGTGTTTGTTCAGTTTCCCAAGCATCAGGGAGGGGGAACAGCCTGCTCCACCAGGGGCCTCTCCAGCGGCCGCAGGGGGGCTTTGGCTCCAGCGCCTGGAGCGCCTCCTCCCCCTCCTTCTGCACTGACTTTGGTGTCTGCGGGGGGGTTTCTCGCTCTCCCAGCCACTGTTGAGCAGCAGGTTTTTGTTTGTTTCTTTGTTTGTTTGTTTTCGTGGATGTGCTCTCACAGAGGCATGGACTGTGTCGGTATGGCTTGGCTCTGGGCAGCAGTGGGCCCCTTTAGGGCCAGATGAAATTGTCCCTTATCTACCACGGGGAGGTTTCTGTTTTTGTTTTGTTTTGCTTTGTTTTGTTTTTTTCACGGGGGCTGCCACTGCAGTTTCGCACCCCCACACCCCTCACACCCCCCGAACCTTGCCATCAAACCCAATACACTGGGGCAGCTAAGTTATTATTGACTTGTAAAGTATCAGGGATTAAATTAACTAATGAAACCCTAAATGTGATGGGGATAGAAGGGACTGGGATAATAGTGCCACTTTTGGGGGATACCAAGCTGAGACTAGGGGATAAAATGATCACGGGGCAATTATTGTATGTATCCAAGGCAGAGACTAACTTGTTGGGAAGAGATTTGATGACTAAATTGGGCATTCAACTAGTAAATTGTTAGACTGGAATAACAGTGTTATTAATGGAATGCTCTCTGGCCCTGAGAGCAAATGTACATGTATATTCACCTCTGACTGGAAAGACCCTGAAATGGGGGCGGAAGCAACAATATAGGTGGACAATTTTACCTCAGGGGTTTACAGGGCCACCTATCTATTTGGGTAAATTCTAAAAAAGATTTTGAAGCAATTACAACCTCCCAAGGAGGTATTAATGTTACAAATATGTGGATCATTTTAAGGAAAATCGATACTCCCTGATGGGAGAGAAATGCTGAATAAAGTGATAATGAGGCAAATATTAACTGTTTTACATCAGAAGAGTCATTGGGAGGTGCAAGCAATGTGTGATGTTGTTCTAAGAAAGCATGTCTGTGTAGCAATATATACTTTAGGGAAGCACACATGCAGAGGATGTACTATATGTCAAAGTGTAAATAAAAAGGTCTTCTGTAACCTATCTAGAGCGGGACGGGAGCCAGGGCTTTGACCTTTCCAAAGTATACAGGTAGACTTTACTGAGTTACTTGTTTGTCCTAATTGACCACCTGACTGAATGGGTGTAAAGCTTTACTGCAAGGATTAAAGCAGGCCTTAGAGATTGAGTGGGATTTTCACAGCCCTTGGCACCCCTCCTCTTCTGGAAAGGTAGAGCAAATGAATGGTGAAATTAAGAAACAGCTAACAAAACTTGTGCTAGAAACTAAGGCTTCTTGGGTAAAATGCTTACCTCTTGCACTGTTAAACATATGGACGCAGCCCAGAACTGATATAGGAAATTCTCCTTTTGAAATGCTATATGGTATGCCCTATGACTCGGAATTGCCACTTGATCACCCTCAATTCTAATTAAGACTTGGAAAGAGACTTTTTTAACACCACTATGGGGAAGGCCCCTATGTTGTTTTGCTTGCCACAGAAACGGCTATTCGAACTGCGGAGAAAGGATGGACACATGCCAGCCGTGTGAAAGCACCAGCCCGGGAAGGTAAATGGGAGGCAGCTCCAGGCCCTGACGACTTGAAGCTGACACTAAGACGGACTCGATAAGTATTGTACATTACCTGTGTATCGTGGGAAGGGGAGGAGGCCCTGTTTCGAAGGCTCCCTAGTAGGTTCCCCTGAAGAACACTGCTGCTGCCAAGAAGAACCGATACCTTGTAGTTCGCTGCAACTGAACTGACAAGCGAGGCAGAGAAGTGAAAACCGTGGGGGACTGAGGGGCCGACAATTTAGATGGGTTCCGACCACCTCCTACGATACATGGGAGTCAGTATCATCATTTTGGTCAGCTATGGGTCTGCACATCCCCACCAGCCTTTTAAATGGAGCTTAATCAGATGGGAGGATCAATTCATCATCCAGCAAACAAAGACAGCGGGTGCTCCCAGTTTCCGCATCACATTATGTGACCTGGCGTCAGTGCAGCCATGCTTGAACTGATCAGGATTTTATTTCTGCCCAAGTTCTAACCCAGGAAAGGTGTACTGTAATTATCCAAACACATATTATTGTGCATACTGGGGGTGTGAAACCATTGCTACAGACTGGACACTCGGGGCTGGTCGGAATAAATTCTTACAAGTGGGATATGGGCCGCAAGGTTGTAACTGACAAGTGGATCCCCGTTACAGGTGGCAAGGGCATGGTATACGGTATACAGGAACCTTCTATGGAAATAAAGAAACTTGCAAGGTTCTATATATAAATATAACAAACTTGGATGATACTAGCTGGGTACTAGGAAAAATGTCAGATTTTACGAACACGGAACGGATAGGGGAGGACTCATACTAATAAAAAGGAGGATGCTGATAGGCAGTAGGACCAAATGAGGTATTGTCAGAAAGTGTTCAGGGAATCCAGCCTGCGGAAAATACTACAGTGCCAACCCTCAGCAGCCCTATGAGCTCAGGTAAAGCCGAGAATGATAACATAGCTGAGAATAACATATGGGGGGGTCATGAATGCTAGCTACCAATTATTAAACAAAACAAACCCAAATGTAACAAAACACTGTTGATTATGCTTTAGTATAAGGCCTTCATATTATGATGCTATCAGGGATCCTGGGGAGCCCACCCGCACAAATGAGAAGAGCCCTCTACATTGCAGTTGGGGAAAAGACATAAGGGTAACACTAACACAAGTCACTGGAGGTGGTAGGTGTGTGGGCACGGTTCCTAGTGGGAAGTGTCACCCATGTAACACCATGGAGAATGGAAAACAATCAACCGAGTGGCTAATCCCAGCCAACAACACTAGGTGGGTTTGTTCGTCAGTGGGTGTAACTCCTTGTCTATCACTAAAACTCTTTAATGCGTCTCATGATTTTTGTATACAGGTGATAATTATACCAAGGATTCTATACCACCCTGAGGATTGTATGTATACCCAGCACACAGTGGCAAGTTACCATCTGGAAAGATGGGAACCATTCACAGCTCTAACTTCGGCCACCCTAATAATCCTGGGAGGAGCTGGAGTGGGGACCGGGGTAGCCTCGTTGGTTAAACAAAATCAAGAATTTATTTCCTTACACATTGCTGTGGACGAGGACCTGACACAAATTGAACAATCCATCTCGGCCCTGGAAAATCTATCAGGTCACTTTCAGAGGTAGTATTACAAAATCGTAGGGGATTAGATTTGGTTTTATTTTTTTTTTTACAACAGGGTGGGCTGTGTGCAGCCCTGAAAGAGGAGTGCTGTGTGTATGCTGATCACACTGGAGTGGTAATAGATACAATGGCAAGACCCAAGGAAGGGTTGAAAAAAAAAAAGGAAACGGGAGAATGAAGCCTGACAGAGCTGGTACGAATCTTGGTTTAATTATTCACCTTGGCTTACTACTTTATTATCAACATTAACAGGACCTTTCTTGCTATTAATAATAGCACTAACTTTTGGACCATGTATTTTTAATAAATTGATTGCGATTGTAAAGGGACGTTTAGAAGCGGCACATCTAATGCTCATACATGCCAAATACGAGCCAATATGTACCAACAAAGGAATTGAGGAAACATTAGTTCTTAGTAGCCAGTCATTGCAGAGATTCAATGAACAAAATGAGTACCTTAAAGAAAAAGGAGGAATTGTAATACACAATAAATGTTTGTTCATTGCCTTTTGTATTATAAAACAAGGAGTTCCGTTTGAGGAGCAGGAGTTGCAAAAGCTTCCTGCTGAAGTAAGGAGATGTATAATACCTGGCTAGACACTATGAAAATTCTTTTGCTTAATGTAACAACAAAAAAAAACCCCTCCCCTTCTCTCCTTCTGCATCTCAGTTGCCTCTTTTGTTCAAAGACACTGCTGTAAAGCTCATGTAACCATCTCCTGATAAGTTGCTAAACTAGTGTATCAACATCCTGCCTTCCTGTCTCACGCTGGGCCAACATGACCAAATAAAACAAGAAGTTGAACCACAACGCTGAGGAAGACTACGGCCTTCATCTTCACGACCACCAGAGGGACAGAGACGACCCCCTAGCAACAGTGCACGCAGTCACAGAATATACCAGGATGTGCTGCGTAATCCCAGAATTACCAAGATATAAAAAGGGACCCTGGCGGGGGTGAGATGCGCGCCATTGGCGGAGCTGAGACTCCCCGGCCGTCCAACGCTGTTTTGCTTGCTGTTGCTTACTCAGTAAATTCCTTTCTATTATTAATGCAATGCTCTCTGAAAATTAATTAAGGGGGCAACTTATAACAGGAGGAGTGAGTGAATAGATTTGTGGTGCTTAGTTGCACAATAGAATTTCATGAGATACAGTTTTTGTTCAAAGAACACCGAGACAAGATTTCATATTTTTAATGACTTTCACTCAGAGGTTTTCATAGCTGTTCAGTGAAAAGTTAAAGACAGCTCTTACCAAGGAAGGGCATGGGAAGAAACAGTTCCTCACAATGGCCATGAAGAACTTGGGCTAAAGCATACAGTTTCCAGTTTTGGTGTAAACCATGTTAGTTTAGAATTATCTGGAAAAAGGCAGACTTACTGAATCTATCTCCTGGACTATTAGTTAGGGTATGTTGCCACTTCTTGGAGCAAAACGAAGATGAGGTACATCACTGTAGCACTCTGCCCAGACTTATTAGCTCTAGCAGCAGGACTAATTAACTTAGGTAGAGTATCACAAAATTACAGATGTCCTTGCTCTGAAGAGACATATCAACTACATCAGAGCTAACTGGATGTGTTAGGGTGCTGTGCTTTATACTGGAGGCAACACATTAAATATTCTAGTACCCTCCTTGTCTCTCCCTTTTCAGTGTCAAAGTCCTGTAAAATGTTTGTTCTGAGTAATTGCTCCCAATCACATCTCAGATCTCATCAATTTTAGTTTTCAAGATCCATTCTTCAGTTAAATACATGTTTTGACCAGCGACTTTCATATCCAAATCCTGAGTCCAAGAAACTAATATAAAAGGATATTTTCCTGTTAATAGTCTAGGGCCCCATACTCGACTACCGCAAACCAAGTCGGTGTTTTACAACTGAGAAAATACCATTGCTTAATTTTGTGTTGTATAAAACATTACTTTTCATTTTTTTGTTTGTTTATTTGTTTTACTGAAAAATGTAATATACTCTTTTTGTAGCTTACTCTGCTCATTCTCACATTGTGTGTTTTTCAGCTTTTCTTTCCCTTTATATTACCATACATAACTCTTCCTTCCTTCCTTCCTTCCTTCCTTCCTTCCTTCCTTCCTTCCTTCCTTCCTTCCTTCCTTCCTTCCTTCCTTCCTTCCTTCCTTCCTTCCTTCCTTCCTTCCTTCCTTCCTTCCTTCCTTCCTTCCTTCCTTCCTTCCTTCCTCTCTTCCTCTCTTCCTCTCTTCCTCTCTTCCTCTCTTCCTCTCTTCCTCTCTTCCTCTCTTCCTCTATTCATTCCATTACTTTTAACATGTTAATCCGTCCTTTACTGTTTTTAATGTGAAGCCATAAAAGTACAGAGCCATAAGGTTAGATACAACATTCCTTTATGTATATAATAACAACTTCCGTTGCATGTGAAAATAATAAACAGATCACTTCAGATACATCCTCAAGTAAATATTAGTGTTAATTAACAACAAGCAGGTATTTAAGCAGGTATAATTACCTGAGGCTAGAACATAGACCAAATCAGCTGATTAACCTAGCATACTTTTGATGTTATTTCTGCTGCAAAGTACTTGAATGTATAATGTTTTTTTTTTTTTCAGAAATTATAATATTATTACACTGCTTGCATTTAGATTCAGTAACTTATCATTGTAAACCTGCTAACAATGACATCTGAAGTTACTTCTGAATATAAAACTGCAGATGAAAAAAAGTTTTATGAGTTTGATTCTCTGTATTCCAAATAAAGTTAAATTTGGAGTTTGATTTTACACTTTAAAAAAAAAAAACAACAACCACACCATGGCTTAAAAATGAGACTTCTTCAAGATTAAAAACTCAGACTTAAATCACAGAATGGACAACCAATCTCAATCCCTTTTTATTAAACACATGAGAGAGATTTTACTTAATATCTCACTTCATTTCCTAGGATGACATTATCCTTTTCCACCAATTTCTTTTTGCATTATATGCTGCTTATTCATAAACTTTACCACTTTCCTATACAGGTATACTAAATTGACAGCAGCTTGCTTGAGAACACATACAACTTTCTTGATTTACTGACCATGATTTAGTACAATTCCTATATTTTACAAGTTTACTTATTTTCTGTGAGAAACATGCCTATCAAAGTAAATAAGCCAGTAATTGCCACTTTTCTCATTATGGTATTATACATATTTTTGATTGCATGTTTCTTTTTTTTTTTTTTTCTTTTGTTAAAGCAAAGATTTAGTGCATCCCTTAATGTGTATAAATTATACTAAGTATCCAATTCAATGTCAAAAATTTAAACATATTTCTAAGGAAGTAAAGGACAAATATTTTCATGACTGATTTCAGATTAGAGATAATACTGTAATTTCAAAATTTGCATTTGAAAAGTCTTTGATTTAGTAAAACTAACTAAAAAGAAAATGAAAACAAGGACAACTGAAAAACAAAATATATGTTCACATATCATAGGTTTAAAATAAATACTTAGAAAATATTTGCCCAGAACTGCGGTAAAGTGTGAATCGCTCAATGATTATAAAAGTGATCCAATGATCACAATGATTCAAATACATTTTTTTTGCAGCCTAATTTTCTTTGAAATGACTGTCAAAGCTTCACATCAAGTTAAGTGAAACAATACGGAAGAAACTGCCTGGTGTGGCAAAACTGAATACACTTTTGTTCAGTAAAATAAAAATTACATCTGTTATTATTTAATGTGTTAGTGGAGCATATATAACAGTACATTTATTATTAGAGAAGATCATTTTCTATGTATGGCTTGAATCATAACAAGTTGTGCATCAGTTTTTATCATTTATTGCTTCTTGAGATACATTACTTTTCATAATATTTTATTAGTCCTTTGCTAAAAGAGCAAGTAGACATGAATTTGTCTCTCAAAATGTGGTTGGAAGCAGAAAATATGTTCATTTTTAATCTGAGAAAATGGTTAAATCTCCTTTATGTGTATGTATGTATATATATGGACATACATATATATAAACAAACAAACAAACAAATAAACAAACAAATAAATAATAACTAAATCTGTATTATAAAACATCATTCTTTTGTCCAAGGCACTTTTTTTTTTTTTTTTTTTTTTTTTTTTTTTTTTTCCAGAAAACATATTCCTATCATTCCTTTACTGATTTAATCTACTAGGTTGAGATTCCATTAATGGATCAGCAAATTCAGTACTCATTTACATCTTATTGTTATTTTACACTACACATAAATAATCACCATAACTGTTTTATTTTCATATAGTTTCTTTTTAATATCTACACACATATGAAGTTGCACTGCATTATGGTTTGTAATGAGTTTTCTCTGCATAAATCCTTATTTCTTTTTATTCAGGTTTAAATACTTGTCATCTTACAGTGGTTTGCCTTTCCAGTGTTTAGAGGAGTGTAGGATAGTAGTCAGGAAGCATGCATACAGAATGTTAACTGTAGAAAATGCAAAGATGAATTTTATAATTGTAGAAATACAGGAAAGAATATACAAATTTCACAGAATAGTTAAAAATCATAGTTCAAGAAAAATATATTCACCTGTCTAAAATCATGCTACAAAACAGACTCTCATTAGGGAGATCAATATAATTTATTGCCTAACGCTAGCAGACTAGAGCAATGAGAAACTACAGGCAAACTAAAAACACCTTCCTCCTACCCACCCTCTTCTATGCCCTCCCCATGGGCAGTGTGGGGAACAGTAATGGGGGCTGTGGATAGTCCCTAATGCTTCATCTCCACTGCTCCTTCATAGTCACACTCTGGCATGGGATCCCTCCCACAGGATGCTGTCCTTGCCAACCTGATGCTGTACGGGCTTCTGGCAGGCAGCAGCTCTTCAAGAACTGCTCCAATATGGGTCCATACTATGGGGTCCATCTGTCAGGAGCAAACTGCTCCAATATGAGTCTTCTGGGGGTGGCAGATCCTCCCTGACCCCCTGCTCCTGCGTGCTCCATTGAGAGGAGCCAACAGGAGGCCTCAGCCTCCTCCAGGCCACATCCACCTGCTCCACTGGGGGCTCCTTCATGGAGACCTGCTCCATGTGGGACCCTTGGGCTGCAGGGGGACAGCCAGCTCCACCAGGGAAGGTTGCTCCACAGGCTGCAGGAAAACTTGTGCTTCAGCACCTGGAGTGCCTCCGGCCCTCCTTCCGCACTGACCTTGGTATCTATCTAGGCTATTTCTCACTCCTCACTCTCCCATCTGCTGTTGTGAAGCAGGTTTGTTTGCCTTCTTAAATTTTCTCTCACAGAAGTACACCCAGCATCACAGATGGGCTTGGCTCTGGCTAGCAGCAGATCCCTTTTGGAGCTGGCTGGAGCTGGCTCTGATCTGACATGGGGCAGCTGCTGGGCTCTGCTCACAGAGGCTATCCCTGCAGCCCCCCTGCCACCAAACCATTGTCGCATAAACTCAGTTCAGGTCTCTCTTGAAAAAGTATTGTTTGGCTCCCTCTCTGCTCACTTGCTCTTAAACCAATTTTCAGTAATCAAAGTGGAAAAACCATGATCTGAACATATAGGAACAGTGTATTATTTTCATGGTTAAATCACACACACGCACACACAAAGTCTGTCTTTGAACAGGCAAAGAAAAATTTACTCCATGAAGTCAGAAGAAATGAAAATTAACAAAGAAACATAACTAGAACAAAATATGCAAATCAATATATTTTAGGTGTTAGTGCATAAAACATATCTAGATAAAAGCTTTGGCCTAGATAAAAGCAGTGGCAAAACTTCAATTAACTGTAGTAGGGTAACATTTCTGTAGAATTTTCCTTTTGCCGTTACTCTGTACAAATAATAACATCTTAATCTTACCTATATTTCTGAAATTTTGTTTATTTCATATATGAAGAAACATGAAAAGATTAAGAGATTAACAGCATATCAATACTTTGCTATACAGACTGTGACGAACTGCTTGGTAGTGCTGTGTCAATGAATGAATCTGAGCCTTGGAGATAACAACTGCATCCTTATTGATGCAGCATGGCTCCCTCTCGGGATGAAGAGCAGGCAGTTGTGATGAAACAACATGGGTTATGGACATAAACTATTAGTTCTGAATGAATTGCTGGCTGCTCTTATATTTTGCCTACCCATTGATGTGCTGATCATTCATCACAGAAGCGCTCTGCAAAAATACTGAGATGCCATCCCATAGCAGACATTGGGACACTGGGACAACCCAGTGTCTCATTTCACTGAACCATTCCTACAAAGCTGTAATCTGGTCATGACAAAATTTCATGGGGGTTTTACCTTTGTTTTTCCATATGGATGAAGCTCTATTGCGAAGAACAAAGTAATGGCTAATAGGAATGAAGTCAAGGAAGTGCAAATTACTTCTGAGTTATAGTCATAGTTAGTTCTCTAACTGAATGAATTGGCATAGGGTAATTACTTTTCCTGAATATTAACACACTTCATACAACAAAGCACAACTTTAGTAGCAAACGTTTTCTAAGAATTTATGACATCTGTCATTTATCTGTACATTTTATAGGATGCTTATAAACAAAACAAAACAAAAAAAAGCACAACATGTTGCTTTCATTTTAAATGTGCTTCCTGGCAATTCTGTGAGCACCCAGTACTTTTTACGTTAGGAGAAATCGTAATTGATCCTTCTTTAGCGTCTCTAATACATTCACAATTATATAGACACCTAGTATATTTTTCCCCCATCTGTTGTTTTTGTTTTGTTTTTGTTTTTGTTTTTGTTTTTGTTTTCTAATATGCTGAAAGATTCTTGGCTAATTGATGCATCTTTTTTTTTTTTTTTTTTTTTTTTTTTTTTTTTTTTTATGGAGGTCCTTTGTTCCTTTCAACATTATATTCACTATATGCTGTGTTTTTCTAATTTCGTCTGAGTCTGTTTTAGATGGAATGATCTGAACTACATGTATGCTACATGTATTTTAAATGTGAATTTCTATAGTAGCAGATTGGTATAGAGTTCTAATTTATTTTCAATTATGTGTCTTAGTACACTCAGGTTATTTTTCCATGTAAATTGTTTTGTGTTGACAAAGGCAACTTGACATTTAATTTCAATAGTAAGATCCTTCTGTAACTCTTCATGTTCAAAATTCACCTGGTTTATCTTATTTACAATCAACATATTTTGTAGCTTTACCATTTTCTTTCCTTTCTACATTTTATTCTTCACTGGGATACTTAATATTCAGACAATGTTTTAGGTTGTGAAAAATCTTGTTGACTTTTTTTTTCCATCCAGGATTGTGTAATAATCCAGATAATCATATTCTTTACTGTTGTCAGGAATTGTACTGCTAATTTGCTCAGTGCAGAGGTCAGAAAAAATGGTCTGTAGGTCTCTTTCAGAGACACAGACCCCTTTCTAAAAACTGATGACACATTTTGTCTATTTTCTGTTCTGTTGTTAGACATTAATGATAATGGTGGGTTCCATATCATATCAGTCTAAGATTTTAGTTACTCTGAAACACTTGGATGAAAATGCCATCTCATTATTGCAATTTGTTACTATTCATTAAACCAGTTTATTCTAAATTCTATTCTACTGACAAATTAGTATTAAACCACCCCTTATCCCCTCTGAAGAAAGACTGCTGAGAAACTTCTCTAAGCACTTTTGTAGTGGATACTGACACAAAAATATTGATTTGACTTTCCTGCTGTGGATCAATATTTTTTGATATTCCCTCTACACCTTAATCACATATTGGTCTGATCAGCTCTGTGGAAGACTTCCTGCTTCTGAGATACTTGAAAATGCTGCTTTTTATTAGTTTTCATGGCTTTAGAAAGTTAATTCTCAAAATCATATTTTATTCTTCCTATTGTGACTCAACATTTACATTACCAGGGTATATGTTCTTGATTTTCCTTTGCTTGGAACAGGCTTCTCTTGTTTAAAGGATGCTTATTTGCTTACAGTAGTGTTGTTGGTTTGTTGTTGTTGTTGTTGTTGTTGTTGTTGTTGTTGTTGTTTCTCAGTTCTCTGGCTACGTAAGATATGCTGACATTTCTGTATGCTCCATTTTAAGTCTTTATTGATCTTTCTGGACTTCAGTGAAATACTCCATACACATGGGAAATTATTAACCAAACTAAAGAAGAGAATAATCAATAGACAATTCAAAGGTGGATAAGTTGCTGAAGGGATTTCTTTCATTCGGAAAAGATGGTGCTGGGTAAGTTCCTTAAGAATTAGCCTAGAACAATTATTTCATATTTTAATACCAAAAACAAACAAATAAAAACAACAACAAAAACAACACACACACACACACACACACAAAATGGCCTATCTCATATTCCCTAGTAAACTCATAACAAGATATCATGTTAATCACTCTTCATTACTCACATTACACTGCTTCTTATCTAGACACTTTCAGTTCTGACTAAGAGGGAAGTCTTTAAGGAGAGAACCATTTTCAAAGCTTAACTTATCATGCTCTTCAGAGTGAATAAGGTGTCTTAAAATTGTCCCTTACTTCACAATAGAGTAGCTATTTTAAGATAAAGTCTTATGCTAGCTGACTGTACAGTAAATTTCCTAGATAACATTAGCAGTATTGCTTATCTAGCCTTGCAAAACGAAGTAAAAGAAAGGATGTCATAAACTTTTATCTGAAGCTTACTGTTATCACAAGAACAAATGTATTATTATTTATTACTTTATTATTTATTTATTGTTTAATACTTTTTAATTATTTTATATACTTTATATAAAACTATATTTTATATAGTTTATATAGTTTAATATTTTTTATTTATTATTTTATTATATTTAAATAATAAATTAGTGGGCTCTGGTCATTAGAGGACTGAAGTTCTGGAACAGACTTCCAAAACGAAGCATGATGGAGACTGATAAGTTAATGAAAAGAATTACATGACATTTATTGTTTGCAATATGAAGACACAGAACTTACTAGTACAGAAAATTCCCACCATTTCTTAATTTTATCTATTTATTTATTTGTAGCTGTGTCTCAGATTCCACCATTGTACATATTGGCCAGTTTTACTAACTTTATCTAAGGAGAGAAAGATTAACAATGTAGTGCACTTAACATTGGTACAATAGCTACATACATGTATATTCACCTGTAACAATAAAATTAGATAGCTTTTTTTTTTTTTTGTATAATGAAAAGAATGGTAATGGTTCTGATTACCATTAGAATCGTAATGGTGCAGCATTCTAAAACACATTTCTTTGTTAAATTTTATTACCTTTTTAATGATTTTATTGTTACAAAATTTTTGAAAAAATAATAATTATATTTGATCACATTTGAATACATTCAGACAACACCAAATATACTACTCAGAGATCAAATAAATGTTAATGAACAGATCTACAACTTCCTCGTAAGGGGGTGTCGAGAGGCAGGAGACCTTTTCTCCATTAACACTAGTGACAGGACCCGTGGGAACGGGGTTAAGCTGAGGCAGGGGAAATTTAGGCTGGACGTCAGGAGGGGGTTCTTCACAGAGAGGGTGGTTGCACACTGGAACAGGCTCCCCAGGGAAGTGGTCACTGCACCGAGCCTGTCTGAATTTAAGAAGAGATTGGACTGTGAACTAAGGCACGTGGTCTGAACTTTTGGGTAGACCTGTGTGGTGTCAAGAGTTGGACTTGATGATCCTTAAGGGTCCCTTCCAACTCAGGATATTCTATGATTCTATGATCTTTATTAAACATTTATTATGATTTTAAAAATTTTATGCAATCATCTGGAAAATCCATTTCCCATGTACTGTTCTTAAAGAGATTTCAAATACTGAAATATCTCTATTGAGCAGAAGTCTCACATTTTTTAGATACAGATGATGCTATTGGTCTAATTTCAGGTATTAATGGCTACCCTACAATATATTTTACTAAAGCCCAACTGTTGTAGAATTGTCATGGAGGATATCGATGGGCTCATGCTTATACCTGTGCAGCACCTGAAACTACTGTAACCCCCTATAGATCTGCCACTGCAAGAAATGTTCTTGGCTAGAGTGATTCATAGCACCTACATTAGATTTATACTATATGTTTTTTTTTTATTTATTTTTTTAATGAAATTTTTAACGATTTTTTTTTTTATTATTATTTTTTTCTGAGTAGTTTCTCTTTTCACTTGCTTTTGATGGTGTCTATTTCCAGTGAGGGCTAAGGAAATAACAGGTTCATCTCCTTCTCTGTTGCCGTAGACTGTATGCAACTCATACCTAAACCTGAGCTTTCTGTCCAAACTCCAAAACTCACACATAAGCATGTGCTCTTGTCTAAAAAAAATTTGGTTAAAGGACAAGCTGTTAATCTCTCTTAAAAATTTACTTCATAAATCATATAAAAGTTCTCAGCTGTCACAGAAGGACAGTATCAACACCAGCTGCCTATCATCCAGTTGCATCTTTTTCTTAGTTCCACAAAAGCACAAAGTCTAGAAGTTATTTTCACCACATTCATCATACTGATATTGTGGAGGTAAACTTATAGGTCATTCTGAGAGTTTCACAAGATTTAGTGTCCATTTAGGTGTTTAAACTAGTATCAGAGAGATTTAGTGTACATTTTGTGTAGAATTATTTACAATGGTAAATTTTTAGCCTCACAGAATTTCAGATGTACCAAGCTTTGATCATTATAACATACAGACTACCATGTACATGGGGGAAAAAAATAAAACTCTTTGTAAAGTTTTTATCTCATTTATGTCATCCGTTTATTTCTCTGTTTGAACATCTGGCTTTCCAGACAGCTGGTCAGTATTGCAAATGAAAGTCCAATGGTTGAAACCAGCCCTTCTAAGTTAGCAGCATTAGAGGAAAGAAAGCATCAGGGTGATCCATACCATCAAAATGATTTATTAGTACAGCTGGTAAAAAGAACCAAAACCCCATTTTCAACTCAAGTGCTTATTTATGTCACTACTAGACTCTCAACTATTTCAGAAAACTGACTGAAGCAACACTGCCATTCATTAATAGCTTTTTAAATTAATATTAAATTATAATATAAAATATAATATAAATAATATAAATAATATAATATAAAATAGCTTTTCTGAAGATAAACTTGAAGGAACACTATAAAATAGAGAGGGAGGGAGGTGGGGGTGGGGGAGTTATGCACAAATGAACATATTATAAAAAGCTGTCCAAAAAATATTCCTACTTTTATTCTTTTTAATTTATTATTGAATTTTTCCGTTTGAAATTTTATGACACTGACCATCTTTAATTCAAAATTTGTAATTCTGCAGTAAATATATTGATGCCTTCTTCACCCCATGTCCTGGTTTCAGTTAGAACAGAAGTTTCAGATAGAACAGAATTAATTTTCTTCCTAGTAGCTGGTGGAATGCTGTGTTTTGGCTTAGGATGAGAAGAGTGCTGATAACACCCCGATGTTTTAATTGTTGCAGAGCAGTGCTTATACCAAGCCAAGGACATCTCAGCCTTTTGCTCTGTCCTGCCAACAGGCAGGCTGGGGGTGCAGTAAGAGCTGGGAGGGGACAGACCCAGGACAGGTGACCCAAACTAGCCAAAGGGGTATTCCATACCATCCGACGTCATGCTAAACAATATATAGGGGTGGCTAGCTGGGGGGAGGGGGCCGGACTGCTGGGTTAGGCTGGGCATCGGTCAGCGGGTGGTGAGCAATTGCATTGTGCATCACTTGTTTGTACATATTATTATTATTATTTTCCTATTATCACCATTGTATTATTATTATTATTATTGTTATTATTACTTTTGTTATTATTATTTTCCTGTCTTATTAAACTGTCTTTATCTCAACTCACGGGCTTCACTTTCCATTTCTCTCCCCCGTCCCAGAGAGGGAGGGGGAGGGTGAGCGAACGGCTGCGTGGTGTTTAGCTGCCGGCCAGGTTAAACCACGACAGTCTTTTTGGCGCCCAAAGTGGGGCCCGAAAGGTTGAGATAACGGCAGATCTGACCAGAGTGTGTTAAACTAAAATTGGTATAAGTATTAGACCTGCTTAATAGTCACTTGTCATAATGCTGATTGCTTTAATCTCAACTCTGCTGCGCCTGTTTTCCAAATTGAGTATTATAGTACATTATTTTCCGTATTTGCTCTCTGTCATGTTGTTTATCCTCTCTGGGCCCTGGTTTCAGATCATTATGGTACTGAGTGTTGTAGTAATGGCTTATGAGACGATGAGATATCTGGTCATGACTCTAACTTGGTATTTGTACTCAGTAACATCGTCGACTCTGTATTTTGGAAACTGTATCTTGGAAACTATTAGCAATTATATCTATTTTTTTTTTTTTTTTCATTAGGGAGTCAATCTGTGGAGGGGAAAGGGGAAGATATTTTTTCTTACTTGATTACTCTCCCTTTCTCCTTCACCACCCCTATATCCTCCTGGATCACTCTGCCTTCCTCCTTCACAACCCTCTTACCCTCCGAGCTTGTTACAATAGCTCTCCAAGATGTTGAATATTCTTGGGATACTCAGACCAGCATAGTCTTGTTGTTCTGCCTCCTGAATGCACTTCAGATTCTGCTTAAAGTTAAACAACTACTTAGGAAGCTCATCCGGAGATCTGCCCGGAGGCAGTATAGTTGTGGGTGGCAGGGAGTATGGGAGGATATGGGCAGGCATCTAGAGCAGTTGGCACCCCCAGTGTTTTGGAAATTCACCCCTGAACAACTGCAAAATCCTCAAAAACTGGCAGAATGCTTGAGAAAAAGGTGTCATGATTCTGGCAGTTCCAAAGTAACACAAATTATTGTAACATGCTGGGGCCTGGCTCATGCCTATCGAGCTGCCATTGATACTGCTATCAACTTAGTGACAGACCCTGCGGCCACTCCAAGCCCTGTGACAGATCCAACGGCCACTGTGACCCCTACGGTGGACTCTGCAGCTGCTCCAGTCCCAGCTCCTGCAGCCGCTCCAGTTCCAGCTCCTGCAGCCGCTCCAGTTCCAGCTCCTGCAGTCGCTCCAGTTCCAGCTCCTGCAGCCGCCCCAGTTCCAGCTCCTGCAGCTGCTCCAGTTCCAGCTCCTGCAACTGTTCCAACTCTAGTTCCTGCAGCCGCTCCAGCTCCGGTTCCTGCAGCTGCTCCAGCTCCTGCAGCCGCTCCAGCTCCTGCAGCCGCTCCAGCTCCTGTGGCTGGGTCAGAGAAAAGAGCTGTAGCAGTGCAAGTTGACCCTGCAGAGGGTATTCCAACCTCTGTGGCAGACCCTGTAACAAGGTCAGAGAAACGAGCTGTAGCAGTGCAAGTTGACCCTGCAGAGGGTATTCCAACCTCTGTGGCAGACCCTGTAACAAGGTCAGAGAAACGAGCTGTAGCAGTGCAAGTTGACCCTGCAGAGGGTATTCCAACCTCTGTGGCAGACCCTGTAACAAGGCCAGAGAAACGAGCAGTAGCAGTGCAAGCTGCCCCTGTAGAGAAGGTGAAAAAATTGTATAGAGATTCAGGTCGTTTAGAACACAGAGAGTCTTCTGCCAAATCTAGGTATAGAGACAACGGAGACGACGATGACGCTGGGCCATCAAGGGTTCAGGAGGAGGAAGATGAGGATGCTGAAAAATCAACAGTAACTACCCGAAGCCTAAACGAGTGTGAGTTATGAGATGTGCGGAAAGATTTTGGTCGCTGTATAGGTGAGCAGCTTGTCACCTGGCTGCTCTGATGCTGGGACACTGGAGCCAATTGTGTGGAATTAGACGGCAGGGAAGCCAAGCGACTGGGATCCCTTGCTAGAGACGCAGGCATTGACAAAGCAATTGCAGATGGAGCACAATCTCACAGCCTCTGGAGGCGTCTCCTCTCAGCTGTGAGGGAAAGGTATCCCTTCAAGGAAGAACTTTTATATTTACCAGGCAAGTGGACCACTATGGAGAAGAGAATCCAGTACCTGAGAGAATTAGCCATACGGGAAGTGATTTATGAGGATCCAGACCTCAGACAAACATCCAAAGATCCAGATGAAGTCAGGTGTACACAACCCATGTGGCGGAAGTTTGTACGGAGTGCACCATCATCATATGCCAGCTCATTGGCAATAATGGCCTGGAAAGAGGATGAGGAACCCACAGTGAATGAAGTGGCTAAACAACTCCGGCAGTACGAAGAAAGTCTCTCCTCTTCCTTACAGGCCTGCGTCTCAGCTGTGGAGAAACTTTCTGAAGAGTTCCACCAACTTAAAGAGAATCTATCTTCGTCCCCACCTGAACCAACCAGTGTCCAACGACCGAAAGAGAACACTTGGGAGAAACTTTCTGAAAAGTTTCACCAACTTGAAGAGAGATTATTCTCCTCTGCACCTGTACAAAGCAGTGTCTCAGCTATCAGGGGTAGGCGTTTATCCACACAAGGAAGACGATATGGTGGGTACTCACCCCGTGCCACCCTGTGGTTTTACTTACGAGACCATGGAGAGGACATGAGAAAATGGGATGGAAAATCTACCACGACCCTAGAGGCACAGGTACGTGATTTGCAAAAGAAAACAATCAAGAAAAAGGGATTCTCTGAAAAGTTTGCTGCTCCAATTTCCAGCAGACAGTCCTTCAAACACAGAAACGAAGAAGATTCTGACCAGAATTAGGGGAGCCCTGCCTCCAGCCAGAGGGAGGAAAGGGACAATCAAGTTTATTGGACTGTGTGGATTCGATGGCCTGGCACGTCAGAGGCACAGAAATATAAGGCTTTAGTAGACACCAGTGCACAATGTACTCTAATGTCATCGAGCTATAAAGGACCAGAGCCCATCTATATTTGTGGAGTGACCGGGGGATCTCAGCAGTTGACTGTATTGGAGGCTGAAGTGAGTCTGACTGGGAATGAGTGGGAAAAGCACCGCATTGTGACTGGTCCGGATGCTCCGTGTATCCTTGGCATAGACTATCTTAGAAGAGGATATTGCAAGGACCCAAAAGGGTTCCGGTGGGCTTTTGGTATAGCTGCCTTAGAGACAGAGGGCATTAAACAATTATCTACCTTGCCTGGTCTCTCAGAGGACCCCTCTGTTGTGGGGTTGCTGAGGGTCGAAGAACAGCAAGTGCCAATCGCTACCACAACTGTGCACCGGCGGCAATATCGCACTAACCGAGACTCCCTGATTCCCATCCATAAGCTAATTCATCAATTGGAGAGCCAAGGAGTGATCAGCAAGACTCATTCACCTTTCAATAGTCCCATATGGCCAGTGCAAAAGTCTAATGGCGAGTGGAGACTAACAGTGGACTATCGTGGCCTGAACGAAGTGACGCCACCACTGAGTGCTGCAGTGCCGGACATGCTGGAACTTCAGTACGAACTTGAATCGAAGGCAGCCAAGTGGTACGCCACAATTGATATCGCTAATGCATTTTTCTCCATCCCTCTAGCAGCAGAGTGCAGGCCACAATTTGCCTTCACTTGGAGGGGAGTCCAATATACTTGGAATCAGCTGCCCCAGGGGTGGAAACACAGCCCTATCATTTGCCATGGGCTGATCCAGTCTGCGCTAGAGCAGGGGGAAGCTCCTGAACACCTGCAGTACATCAATGACATTATTGTGTGGGGTGATACAGCAGAGGAAGTTTTCGAGAAAGGGAAGAAAATAGTCCAAATCCTTCTGAAATCCGGTTTTGCCATAAAACAAAATAAAGTCAAAGGACCTGCACGAGAGATCCAGTTTTTAGGAATAAAATGGCAAGATGGACGTCGTCAAATCCCAATGGATGTGATCAACAAAATAACAGCTATGTCTCCACCAACTAACAAAAAAGAAACACAGACTTTCCTAGGTGTTGTGGGGTTTTGGAGAATGCACATCCCAAATTACAATCTGATTGTAAACTCACTCTACCAAGTAACCCGTAAGAAGAATGAGTTTGAATGGGGCCCTGAACAACGACAAACCTTTGAACAAATCAAGCAGGAAATAGTCCATGCAGTAGCCCTTGGGCCAGTTCGAACAGGACCAGATGTAAAGAATGTGCTCTACACTGCAGCCGGGGAGAACGGCCCCACTTGGAGCCTCTGGCAGAAAGAACCTGGGGAAACTCAAGGTCGGCCCCTGGGGTTTTGGAGCCGGGGATACAGAGGGTCTGAGGCCCGCTATACTCCAACTGAAAAGGAGATATTGGCAGCATATGAAGGAGTTCGATCTGCTTTGGAGGTGGTCAGTACTGAAGTGCAGCTCCTCCTAGCACCCCGATTGCCGGTACTAGGCTGGATGTTCAAGGGAAGGGTCTCTTCTACGCATCATGCAACTGATGCTACATGGAGCAAGTGGGTTGCACTGATTACTAAGCGGGCTCGAATAGGAAACCCCAGTCACCCAGGAATATTGGAAGTGATTATGGACTGGCCAGAAGGCAAATACTTTGGGATATCATCAGAGGAGGAGGTGGGTCATGCTGAAGAAGCCCCATTGTACAACCAGTTACCAGAGAATGAGAAGAAATATGCCCTGTTCACTGATGGGTCCTGTCGTATTGTGGGGAAGCATCGGAGATGGAAGGCTGCTGTATGGAGTCCTACACAACGAGTTGCAGAAGCTGCTGAGGGAGAAGGTGAATCGAGTCAGTTTGTAGAAGTGAAAGCCATTCAGCTGGCTTTAGACATTGCTGAACGAGAAAAATGGCCAGTTCTCTATCTCTACACCGATTCATGGATGGTAGCAAATGCCCTGTGGGGATGGTTACAGCAATGGAAGCAAAACAACTGGCGGCGTAGGGGCAAACTTATCTGGGCTGCTGCATTGTGGCAAGATATTGCTGCTCGGGTAGAGAACCTGGCTGTGAAAGTACGCCACGTAGATGCTCATGTGCCCAAGAATCGGGCTACTGAAGAACATCAAAACAACCAGCAGGTGGATCAGGCTGCTGAGATTGAAGTAGCTCAGGTGGACCTGGATTGGCAGCATAAAGGTGAATTATTTATAGCCCGATGGGCCCATGACACCTGAGGCCATCAAGGTAGAGATGCAACATACAGATGGGCTCGTGATCGAGGGGTGGACCTGACCATGGACGCTATAGCACAGGTTATTCATGACTGTGAAACATGTGCTGCAATCAAGCAAGCCAAACGGTCAAAGCCTCTTTGGTATGGAGGACGATGGCTGAAATATAAATATGGAGAGGCCTGGCAGATTGATTACATCACACTCCCTCAAACTCGCAATGGCAAGCGCCACGTACTTACAATGGTGGAAGCAACCACCGGATGGCTGGAAACATATCCTGCACCTCATGCCACTGCCCGGAACACTATCCTGGGCCTTGAAAAGCAAGTCCTATGGCGACATGGTACCCCAGAAAGAATAGAGTCAGACAATGGAACTCATTTCCGAAACAACCTTATAGACACTTGGGCCAAAGAACATGGTATTGAGTGGGTGTATCACATCCCCTATCATGCACCAGCCTCCGGGAAAGTTGAACGATACAACGGACTGTTAAAGACTACATTGAAAGCAATGGGCGCTGGGACATTCAAAAATTGGGATACGCATTTGGCAAAGGCCACCTGGTTAGTCAATACTAGGGGATCTGCCAACCAAGCTGGACCTGCCCAATCAAACCTGTTACGTACTGTAGATGGGGATAAAGTTCCTGTAGTGCATGTAAGAAATATGCTGGGTAAAACAGTCTGGGCTACTCCTGCCTCAGGAAAAGGCAAACCTATTCGTGGAATTGTTTTCGCTCAGGGACCTGGATATACTTGGTGGGTGATGCAAAAGAACGGAGAGGTCCGGTGTGTACCTCAAGGAGATTTAATACTGGGTGAGAATAGCCCATGAACTGAATTGTACCATGTTAATTACTATATAATACTGTATGTTATCACTACCATGACTACTATAGGTAACTAATTAGAATGTATGGAAAAGAGTGTAACCTGAGCATGACATAAATGGTATGGAATAAGGGGTGGATAGATGTCCTGGTTTCAGTTAGAACAGAAGTTTCAGATAGAACAGAATTAATTTTCTTCCTAGTAGCTGGTGGAATGCTGTGTTTTGGCTTAGGAAGAGAAGAGTGCTGATAACACCCCGATGTTTTAATTGTTGCAGAGCAGTGCTTATACCAAGCCAAGGACATCTCAGCCTTTTGCTCTGTCCTGCCAACAGGCAGGCTGGGGGTGCAGTAAGAGCTGGGAGGGGACAGACCCAGGACAGGTGACCCAAACTAGCCAAAGGGGTATTCCATACCATCTGACGTCATGCTAAACAATATATAGGGGTGGCTAGCTGGGGGGAGGGGGCCGGACTGCTGGGTTAGGCTGGGCATCGGTCAGCGGGTGGTGAGCAATTGCATTGTGCATCACTTGTTTGTACATATTATTATTATTATTTTCCTATTATCACCATTGTATTATTATTATTATTATTATTATTATTATTATTGTTATTATTACTTTTGTTATTATTATTTTCCTGTCTTATTAAACTGTCTTTATCTCAACTTACGGGCTTCACTTTCCATTTCTCTCTCCCGTCCCAGAGAGGGAGGGGGAGGGTGAGCGAATGGCTGCGTGGTGTTTAGCTGCCGGCCAGGTTAAACCACGACACCCCACTTCAAGCACGTGCTTCACTTCCTTAGAGTATATGAATAACTCTAATGACTTCAATATTATAGACAATTTCTTCAAAAATCTTTGATTTTTAAGTTCACATAAAATTCAACAAGATGTATTTACATGTACCCAAAAAAGATTACAAATGACTAAAAATATGGATGGTTTGAATGTTAACAGAACAATAGCTTGTCAAGGATTTTGAAGTCACACAAAAACCTTTTGTTGTAACATTTTTTCAAGTTTGTACTTTTTTATGTAATTACTTATTTATAGTGATTTATTAGTCTGGGCCAGTGGCATTTTCATTCTAAGTCAGAGGAAAAAAAAAAAAAGGTATTCAACTTAATGACTTAGTGAATGGTTTCTGATTTATATCTGATTTTGTATTTTTGAGCATCCTTTCCTCTCTCATTTTCATTTTTAGTGATAGGCAATCCTCATTCATCCACACATATACACATACACATGCACAAAAAAAAAAAAAAGTTTATACATTCAGATACATTCAGGTGAACTTGTTCATATCTGAAGGAGATATCCAGTATTATATTGTAAAGAATCTATTTTTTGAACAGTGTGCAGCAGGGAGAACTATGTCTGTGTTTCACAGCTTCAGCTAAATTTACCTCACAACTCCACACAGAGATACATACAACCGTGTCTTTCTATTCTCTGTCACTATATAATAAAATAGAGGAACAGACGATCTAAATTTTACTTCTGACCTGTGAATAGGGAGCCATAGTTTTTAGAATTTTTCCCTGTAAGGCTCATTGGTTTTCAAAATGGACAAGACAGAGGGTCTGAATGATGAACATAAAGATTACAGAGATGTCACCACAGTGAGTTGACCATGGCTAACTGGCAAGTGCCCATATAGCTGTTCTCTCACTCTCCCTCCTCAACAGGAAAAGGAGAAAATATGATGAAACAACTTGTGGTTCAAGATAAAGACAGGGAGATCACACAACAGTTGCCAGCACTGAAACAAAACAAAACAAAACAAAACAAAACAAAATGGGAAAGATTAATGTATTTAATTTATTTAATTGCCAATTAATAACACACTAGAGCAGTGAAAACTAAAAACACAGGGGAATGGAGAATGAGTGCTTCATTTGGTCCATAATGCTCATCATTGTTCATTCTTTCTCACTCACTTCCCCTGTTCCAGTGTGGGATCTCTCCCACCAGATGCTGTCCTTCCTGAACTAATCCTATATAGACTTCTCAGAGATTATAGTTCTTCAAGAACTGCTCCAGTAGAGGAGGGGGGTCCATGGTGTATCACAGAATCACAGAATTTTCTAGGTTGGAAGAGACCTCAAGGTCATCGAGTCCAACCTCCAACCTAACGCTAACAGCCCTCCACTAAACCATATCCCTAAGCTCTACATCTAAACGTCTTTTGAAGGCTTCCAGGGATGGTGACTCCACCACTTCCCTGGGCAGCCTGTTCCAGTGCCTCACAACCCTTTCAGTGAAGAAGTTCTTCCTAACATCTAACCTAAAACTCCCCTGGCTCAACTTAAGCCCATTCCCCCTCGTCCTGTCACCAGGCACGTGGGAGAACAGGCCAACCCCCACCTCGCTACAGCCTCCCTTGAGGTACCTAAAAAGAGCGATAAGGTCACCCCTGAGCCTCCTCTTCTCCAGGCTGAACAAGCCCAGCTCCCTCAGCCGCTCCTCGTAGGACTTGTTCTCCAGGCCCCTCACCAGCTTCGTTGCCCTTCTCTGCACCCGCTCAAGCACCTCGATGTCCTTCTTGTAGCGAGGGGCCCAAAACTGAACACAGTACTCGAGGTGCGGCCTCACCAGAGCTGAGTACAGGGGGACGATCACCTCCCTAGCCCTGCTGGTCACGCTGTTCCTGATACAAGCCAGGATGCTGTTGGCCTTCTTGGCCACCTGAGCACACTGCTGGCTCATATTCAGCCGACTATCCACCATCACTCCCAGGTCCTTCTCTGCCTGGCAGCTTTCCAACCATTCCTCTCCCAGCCTGTAGCTCTGCTTGGGGTTATTGCGCCCCAGGTGCAGGACCCGGCACTTGGCCTTGTTAAACTTCATGCAGTTGACCTCAGCCCATTGGTGCAGCCTATCCAGATCCTCCTGCAGAGCTTTCCTACCCTCAAGCAGATCGACACACGCACCTAATTGGTGTCATCTGCGAACTTACTGAGGTATATACCATGGGGTCCATCTTTCAGGAATGAACTGCTCCAGTTCATTCTGGTTCCAGGGAACCCAAAGGCAGCAGCTCCCACCAGACATCTTGATCATCTCTGGGCTCGTCTCTACAGCCTGCTGATCCTGCCAGAAGCCAGCTCCACCATGGGCTTCCCGTGGGCTGCAGCATGGATATCTTGTCCAACATGGTCCTCCATTGATTGCAGGACATCAGCCTGCTCCACCATTGCCCTCCTAACAGGCTACAGGGTGTGGTGGATTTACTTGGGTGGGCAGCCGAGTTCCACCATGGCCTCTCTCTCACTCCCCCTCCTCAAAGGGGAAGGGGGAGAAAATACAATACAAAGGGCTCAAGGTTTGAGCTAAGGATGATTTAATTAAAGGGAAAAGGAAGAGGGGAAAAAAAAAAAAAAAAAAAAAGGCAGCACACACAGAAGCACAGAATGAGAAAAGCAGTTACTCTCTACTTCCCATTATGAGCAATGTTCGGCCATGTCCTGGGAAGCAGGGTCTCAGCAGTTGTTCCAGAGGACAGATGCATCCATAATGAAAACCCCCCTCTCTCCTTCCCCTTTCCTATCTTTTATTGCTGAGCGTGACATCATATGGCATGGAATATCCCTTTGGTCAATTTAGGTCAGCTGCTCTAGTGGTGTCCTCTCCCCATCACTTGCCCAGTCCCAGCCTGCTGCCTCTTGGGAGCTTGGAGAGAGTCCTGATGTGCTGTCCGTATTGTGTAGCAATAGGCAAAACACTGGTGTGACACCAGTGCTGTTTTAGCTACAAGTGCAGAGCACAGTACTGTATGGGCTGCTGAAGGGAAAGTTAACTCCATCCCAGCCAGACCCAGCACACAGAGGAAGTTCTGCTCCAATGCCTGGAACATCTTCTGTCCATCCTTCTTCAGGGACCTTGGTGTTTAAATGATTGTTTTTCTCTGCATTTTCTCACTCCTTTCTCCCAGCTGCTATTGCACAGCTACTTTTCCCCTTCTTAAATCTGCCTTCATGGAGGTACAATCAGCATCACTCATTGGGTCCACTTTGGCCAGCAGTGAGACCCTTCAGGAGCCAGCTGGAACTGACTCTTATCTAACCAGGGGCAGCTTCTGGACTCTTCCCACAAAGTCCACCCCTACAGCTTGTCCCATCCCTCCACTGACAAAACTTTGCCACATAAACACAATATGGCCGATTTTGTAGTAGTCCTAGATGCTGCAGGAGAAAAACATAATTGGTTAAATGACTTAGCCAAATGGTAGAAAACAAAAAATAATTTATATCTTGTTGTACATTTATGATGGTCCCAACTTATACATTCTGGTTTCTGGTTATCTCAGCAATATCGGTGTCTAACTTCACAACATGGTTACAAAACCCTTATATTCATATTCAGATAGGTGGAGAGTCATAAGCTCATAAGTGTTAAGGTTTTAAATGGGGATTGATTTGAATGTGAGTGGAAAGCAAGGTTCCTGCATACATGTTACATGACTTTTTTTTTTTTTTTTCTTTTCTTTTGGGGGGGGTGGATATCCTTCACTTTAAGGCTAAAAATTGTTTTCAATTTTCAGTACTTGTTTTTGCAGTCTTCTTCTTACTGGGATGTGTGGTGAAGGAGAAGGTTTTTCAGCTTAACATTAAAAATGTAAGCATCTTCTCTCTTCTTTCATGAATGGATTATTCAGCTTCTTGTGGTTTAGGAGATTTCTGGGGTTGGGCAAATTTGCATTTTGACTAGTGGTTTGGTAAACATAACAAGCATCTCTCTTCACTAAGCTTAGTAATTTTTTGTTCCCCCTATTAGGAAAAAATTAACAAGCAAACAAATAAACAAAACCATAAAAAACATGATACTGAATATAAAATAATAGCTCATTCAATGTTTTCCCATATGGGAATCAGGAGATTCCCATAATCTCCTGCAAAACAGTTTGTGATTGTGAGAACTAGCAAACAATTTGAGCAGATTCCTTCATGACAGGGGAATATATCAAAGCCCAGAGCAACCTCCCCAGATAGAGTTCTGACCCAGGACATGGCTTTCATATTCTCTGTGTAGTGTTGAACTATTCATTAGAAAAGACTGAATAATATAATTCATTAAGACTGAATAAACATATGAATGAGACTTTTCACTCAATTAACTTGAGTAAACCCAGAAAAACAAGAAAGTTTAATTCCTGTAACTAGGGACTATAAAAATATATGAATGAATGAATGAATGAATAAATGAATGAATGAATAAATAAATAAGTAAAATTAGCCCTAGGTTAAAAGTGACAAGAAAACAACAAACAAACAAAAAAGGTTATATATAGTCTAATGTTATGTTTTGTTTCAAAATTCTTGGTTTACTTTCTCTAGTTTGGTGATTGTAATGGACATACTTCTAAAAGCACACATTTAAGTTAAATTTATACCAAGAGATACCTCACAAGCCAAAAAATTATCTTCAGTACATTTTATGTTTTGAGACTTCAAATAAGACAGGAAAAGCAGCTAGGAACAGCACTAATACCTTTCCCTTACTCTGCTCAGAATTCTTAGCTAGAACTATGTTTCATTTACTTCAAAACCAAACCAAACCAAAACAACAACAATAAAAAAAGCAAAAAAAAAAAAAAAAAAAAAAAAAAAGTGGCGGGAGCATTTTAAAGTCATAGGTAGCTAAGTAAAAAAAAAAAAAAGGAATAAGCTGGTTAGGAATATATATTACCTGCACCATTTTGTAAATGGCATCCTTATTAAAATTCTTCATAATATCTAGTAGCAAAACGAATCAGATATTATTCACTCCTTAATCAATATTTAGTTAAAGGAATTATATTTTGCATTTACATTTTGTTTTAGAAGTATTATTTAGATATATTTTTCTCATTCAGAGCATGAATTTTAGATATTTTTTTGAAGAACAACAATAGATTAGCTTATTTTAGACAAACTGTAATAATAATTAAATTTCTGAATGTGAATCTGTATGTGCTATATGATTTTATTTTTTTATTAAAAATGTTTACAACATATCCAAGTTAACTTATTGCAAATAGTTAAAAAAATACCCACTAAAAATCCAAGTGTACTGTGGTTCAAATACTGTCCTCTGACAGATTTGTTTGCTGTAATGAGACTTCAGTTCATCAACATTTCTGAGAAATTAACTATCTAAAGAAGTCTAATTTTTGTTTATTTAATGTCTCATTCTTTTTTAACAGCTTAGACCATTTTGACCTTCTGGATAGGAAAAAAAGAGAATGGAAAGTCATGAAAAATTACATTGAATTAATTACTCAAGTTGACTGAAATTATAAATGTTCATAATATCTTGTCATGTTATACAGGTTAGATCTTTCCGCTTAGTAAACAGGAAAAAAAAATCAGCTTTCAGATTATATAATTTCTTTTGAAGTGTACAATGAACCAATTTCAAGAACTGTTGCTATGGGTTCTTTAGACTGTAGTCCATGTGATATAGGTTACATATTTATCCTGCTACAAGATCTCATGTAGGAAAATTAAATTAACTGAGTGGTCAAGAGATTTGTCCTTTGGGCTTAATGACTTCAGTTTATTTTAAATAAGGACAGGAAATTAATTAATTTACCTGTGACATAAATTTTGTAAGTTATAATTTATCATGGGCCACTGTTATAAAAATTTCACATGGGTTCTTTTTCATCCAAAAGTGAATTCTTCCAATGAGATTCTCCTTCTGCTTGTACCTTAAAATCACCTGGTAGTTTTATAACATATGTAGACAATATATTCCTACACAGAAATGTCTTGAAACTTCACAAAATTATTCAAAAGTTTAAGCTATTGCTGCTACATATCTGAAGAATAGTTTATGTTTATTTTTGGAATAGCTGGACACCTAATCCTGTGCATGTGAGTTTATTTATTTATTTATTTATTTATTTATTTATTTATAGACAGACTTTAGATGCATAAGCCTCTCATTTTCCTCTCTTAACCAGAATTCCTGGTTACTCTACATCTCTCTTTCCACACTACTCTCATAGGCTGTTGCAAGAGTTCAATTCAGAGGAGAAGCATAAGGAAAACAGTAGTATTTGCAGAGAGCTTGGAATGTACATGATAGACCTATTAAAAGGGCATGCTTTAACAATTCTGATATACTAATTACCAGAATCTAAAAACATTTGACCTATATTGCACATAGTGTTCAATTATATATATTGTAACACTTTGAAAATACTCTATGTTTAGCTAATTGATGTTGCTTTTATTAACATATTCATTATGTCTTTTCAATGTAACATAGTTTTGTCGTTCATTATAGTTATTTTAGACAATTTCACATGAAGAAAAGTTGAGAGAGCTGGAACGTTTTGACCTAGAGATAAGAAGGCTCAGAGGGAATCTCATCAATTTATTTATCTCATCAGGTCCCATGGACTTGTGCACCTTTAGGTTCCTTAGCTGGTCTAGAGCCTGATCTTCTACAGTGGGCAGTTTTTCTTTTTCTCAGTCCATGCCTTTGTCTTCTCAGGCTTAGGCTATATGGCTAGAGTAATTGTTGGTAAAGACAGAGACAAAAAAGTCATTGAGTACCTCAGCTTTTTCGATATTCCAGTTGACCAGGACTCCCGTTTCCTTCCAGAGAGAGCCCACGGTTTCCTTAGTCTTCCTTTTTACCACTGATGTACCTATAGTAGTGTTTCTTGTTTTCCTTGGCGTCCCTGGCCAAATTTAATTCTAACAGGCTTTTTAGGTTTCCTAACCTGGTACTTGTCTTCTCAGACAAGTAAGTACTACTCTGCAGTACTACTTGTACAGTTGTGACAGAGTTCTGGAAGCTGTAAATGAGTAATCAGAGAAGTATTACTGAATGTCTGTAGTGTCTATATACTCTTTCATGATATTTACTACTAGTTATTCTTCTGACTGTTCTATGAGAAAGGATTGTTGAAATCCAAATCGGGGAAAAAAAAAAAAAAAAAAAAAAAAAAAAAAACACTTCCTTTGACGATGATGGGGTAATAAGAAGAATGAGGAGTAAATGTGGGGAAGTAACTTTTACTTTCATACTAACTACAGACCCTTCTTCTGAATGAAGAATTTCATTAAGTGTGGTTGTTCCCACACCTCATATATGATATATATATATATATTTAATAATAAAAAAGGCTCTTAATAACTGAGAAGACTATGACCAAGCACAGTCAGAGAGAATGTTCAGTTACAAGGCTGAAAGTGTAAATTGATCTCTTTTTCTGTTGATTATCTGGCATATATCTTCTTCTATCAGATGTATGAATTACTTGTTGCAACAGGGATTAAATAAAGGAATTAAATAATTTTATTTTAACTTTTTTTTTTTTTTTTTTTTTTTTTTCTTTTGCTAAATGAGCTGTCCTTTGGTGCACAAATACAAATGTAGAACATTTTTTTTTAATTTTACTGTATCAGATTCTTTTCAACCAAACAATTTTATGACAGTTAATTTAACTAACTCAACAAGAGGTCTGTTGTGGAGTTCCTTGCTCCATGGTTTTGTTCTTTATCCAAATGCAATGACCTATGAAAAATCTTTCTAGCAAAAGCAGATACGTATTTTTGTCAATGGTAACAATCACAGTTATGCCAGTAATGTTTGAATACTGCCACTTTTTCTAAAGCAGCTTAATACGAATATGTGATTTAAAACATTCAAGAAAAATAATTATTTTAAAATGTATTAATGCCTTCACATCAGTCCAAATATATCTTTCTCACCTCCTGCTCCTGTTCTTGATGAACTTAGTCAGATTTAGAAAATATGACAATTCTTTGAAGAAAATTAAAAATTCAAAAACAAATCAAAACAAAGATTATTAAAACACAGATACATAAGACTAGCTAAGTGTGAGCCAACTTTTAGGCTAGCCAAACCTAGCACCATGTGATGCACTGAGAACAGGTGAAATTATGTGTCTGTAAAGAAAGATCCTCATGTTTGTCAAGTGGCTCCCATGCACTACTACCTCATCCCTCAAGAACATTGCACAATGTAATAGTAGTCTTTCATTGCTGAGAGAGGGGAATGGGTGTGTGTGAAGGTGGGTGAGTGACTGAATCATAGAATCATAGAATTGTAGATTATCCTGAATTGGAAGGTACCCATAAGGATCATCAAGTCCAACTCCTGGCTCCGCACAGGTCTACCCAAATGTTTAGACAATGTGATTAAGTGCACAGTCCAATCACTTCTTAAACTCTGAGAGGCCTGGAGCAGTGACTACTTCACTGGGGAACCTGTTTCAGTGTGCGACCACCCTCTCGGTGAAGAACCTCTTCCTGATGTCCAGCCTAAACCTCCCCTGCCTCAGCTTGACACTGTTCCTGCAGGTCCTGTCACTGGTGATTAAGGAGAATAGGTCAGTGCCTGCCCCTCCACTCCCCCTCATGAGGAAGCTTTAGACTGCAATGGGGTCTCCCCTCAGCCTCCTCTACTCCAGGCTGAATAGTCCAAGTGACCTCAACCGCTCCTCATACATCTTCCCCTCTAGGCCCTTCACCATCTTTATCACCCTCTTCTGGACACTCTCCAACAGCTTAATGTCCTTTTTGTACTATGGTGTCCAGAACTGCACACAGTACTTGAGGTGAGGCCGCACAAGCACGGAGTAGAGCGGGACAATCACCTAACGCTTGACCGACTAGCAATGCTGTGTTTGATGCATCCCAGGATACCATTAGCCCTCCTGGCTGCCAGGGCAAACTGCTGGCTCATATTCAACTTGAGGTCAACCACAACCCCCAGACCCCTCTCTGTGGGGTTGCTCTCCAGCGTCTCGTTGCCCAGTCTGTATGTATAGCCAAGGTTGCTCCATTCCAGGTGCAGGACCTGGCATTTGCTTTTGTTAAACTTCATGCAGCTGGTGATAACCAATCTCTCCAATCTGTCCAGATCTCTCTGCAAGGCTTTTCCACCCTTATCTGAGTCCACAACTCCTCCAAGTTTGGTGTCATCAGCAAATTTGCTCAGAAAAGCTTCTAGCTCTACATCCAAATCGTTTACAAAAACACTGAAGAGGACTGGACCTAAAATGGAGCCTTGAGAGACTCCACTAGTGACCATCTGCCAGCCAGATGTGGCCGCATTTACCGCAACCCTTTGAGCCCTGTCCATCAGCCAATTGCTCACCCATCGTATAATGCTTTTGCTAAGTTGACCAGTAGGATCCTATGGTAAACCATGTCAAAAGCTTTGCTGAAGTCTAAAAAGATCACATCAGTTGGTTTCCCTTGATTGATTAGATGGGTGATCTTATCATAAAAGGAAATCAGATTTGTTAGGCTGGATCTACCCCTCGTGAACCCAAGTTGGCTGAGTAAATATATGATCCTCTGAGACAGCACAGGTAGTCCTGTACCATAAGGAAGTAATATTCTAATACTCTCCAGTAATACTCTCTAGTAGCCATACAATGCAGCTGGTTTTTGTTTTCCAGCAGTGCATTTTTTTGTGAAGAACATGCGTATGAAATAGTTCTATTAAGTGACTTGCATGTAGGTTATAGAAGTACTCAGCTGTTAGAAGCACTACATTACCTAAGCAAGATTTTTTTTACTTCTTGGACCCATGTATGTCCAAATCTTTGATTACAGAATTTGTTCTCTTCGTGTCTATTTGTAAAAACTGTGTCTTTCGGAGCTCAAAATATGCACATACACTGGGTACTATGGGAAAATAATGAAGTTTTAATATCCTATCTCAATTCTAAGATTTGTTAGGTTTTGAATATTTAGCTCTTGAGCTCTAGCTTATCTTTGTTATTATTATTATTATTATTATTATTATTATTATTATTATTTAATTTTTAATTGCACATCCACTAAAATATATAGTTCTTCAGTGCTTCACAATAATATGTAGGATTGCAAAGGATTAAGGTTACAGGATGAATAAATGAATGGCTTCTGTTAACCCTGTATAAGTTGTTCACTGGTATTTAAATTACAGCTTGTGTTCTATCTGCATAGGTCCATCCTGACCCTGATGCATAGACTTTGAAATGGAAATCTTCAGTTGTTACCACTAGATGCTTCAAAGGCTTGATTGCCCTCTCTGAATTCCTTTGAAATGCTTAATTTGAATCATAAACTTTCCCTGCAAACAGACTCATTATCTTGTTAGACTTCACATCTCTTTTGAAATAGGTTTCTGTCCAGAGGCCTCTTTGATGTGTTGCTTAATACTAGGAATTCCTTATAAATCATAACTTTTACAGCTGGTAAAACTTAATCTTTTACAACATTAAACTTAGTATGTAATGACTTAGTAGCTCATTAAAATTAATTTAGTTCTGCAGCACTACTAATGGATTTATAACAGAACGTCTTTATATGTTGTTTTGCTTACACAAATATTTTTTTCTTGAAATTTCTGCCAAATTACAGAATCACAGAATGGCTGATGTTGGAAGGTGATCTTCTCGTGCTGCCACACTTGAGCAGGGATCAGCACATAATATATTCCCATGTTTGTCATGTTAAATATTGGTTTGTATGAAATTTCACAACAGAGAAGATATAGCCTAAATTTAATGTAGAAAAAAAATGTTTTGTGTGTTTCTGGCTGTTGTGGACTCAGAAAAGCTACTTAACAGTCCAGTGAATCACTGTGAGCTCAGTAATTTCCCTTAAGTGAAGCTAGAGACTGACTTTAAACACCCTACCTATAAAAGATACATTTAAAATCCAGAATATTTGCTTTGAATTTTTAAATTTCCCAGCAAGTGACCTCTTCAGGTAGATGGCTTTAGCAGCTGAAACTTAGGATAAAATTTCTTGATGACAAAGCATTAAAATGTCTCTTTTAGGGTTTGGGATTGTCATTTTAAAGACTAGATAAAAAATAAAAGCACATAAAACAGTTTCCATTGTAGCATTGTTCTGTTGGAGAATGACACTCAGTTAAAACTGAAATATTTCTAAAAAGCATAAAGATTTTAATAAGTCTTTAGATGTAATTAGCTCAATCAACTGTAAATGTGGGATATCAGTAATTCCAAAATCCATGTTCATTTTACCTATTGGGCTGCTTTAATCCATGTATGGATGTGTCAAGAATTTCACAGGAAATTCTGAAAAACTTAGCACTGCAGCACACAATAGAAACAGTATTATTTATTGCAAGTTGCAATGATTTGGGCATGATTAGGTATGGGATGAAAAGAAAAAATAAAGGGGAGGGGGTGGAATAAAATAAATGTTCCTGCAGTTTTCTCTTATGCAATCCCATTATTATCAATAAGTGGCATCATCCTTTACTACAGACCCCCAGTTTAAAATAGTTCTTGTTGAGGACATGATGCCAAATTCACCTTATTTACAGGCTTATTAAAACCTCTAGCAATAATTTCATACAAAATAAATAAAGAAAACAGAATAATCCGTATCTGACATTATTGTAAAGGGAATATTTGTTACCAAGGTTACAAATAAAATCTGTAATACCATTGTGTATTTTATTTTCAATGAAGAATTGAATTATTTTCAATTATCGTGTGGGATAAGAAGGTAGTAAACAAGGTTATAAATCTCTGGAATTTGCTTCATGGTAATAGTACATTAAGCAGGCAACTGGTATTCTCCACGCACTGAAGTAGAACTACTTTGACCCACTACTTTATAATCATGTGAGGATTATTAACACAACAGGAGAAGGAAATTGGCTACTCAGCACAAGTACCACTCTGCGTCTTAGCTAATTGCATGTATACTAGGTTAGCTGAGGTACGCAGATCTCCCATTGTGCATGGAATTGACAGATATACATAAAAATGGTAAGAATTTGCAGGGCAAAGTTGATGTTAAGAATTATAAAGGTTCTCAGAGGATTATTTAAATTGATTGAGTTTGTTTGTTTGTTTGTTTGTTTGTTTAAACATTACCATAGCAATCAAGAGGAAGAAAGACAGAAAGAAAGAAAGACAGAAAGAAAGAAAAAGACAGAAAGAGGAGGAAGGAAGGAAGGAAGGAAGGAAGGAAGGAAGGAAGGAAGGAAGGAAGGAAGGAAGGAAGGAAGGAAGGAAGGAAGGAAGGAAGGAAGGAAGGAAGGAAGGAAGGAAGGAAGGAGGGAAGGAAGGAAGGAAGGAAGGAAGGAAGGAAGGAAGGAAGGAAGGAAGGAAGGAAGGAAGGAAGGAAGGAAGGAAGGAAGGAAGGAAGGAAGGAAGGAAGGAAGGAAGGAAGGAAGGAAGGAAGGAAGGAGGGAAGAAGCATCTTCCCTATGAAGAAAGGCTGAGAGACCTGGGTCTGTTCAGCCTAGAGAAAAGAAGACTGAGAGGGGATCTCATCAATGTGTATAAATACCTGAGGTGTGGGAGGCAGAGGGATTTGGCCAACCTCTTTTCAGTGATTTGTGAGGATGGGACAAGACGTAATGGGCACAAGATGAAGCACAGGAAATTCCACACCAACATGAGAAAGAACTTCTTCATGGTGAGGGTCATGGAACACTGGAACAGGCTGCAACATCCAGGCAGGTTGTGGATTCTCCTCTGGAGATATTCAAGGCCCGTCTGGACACCAACCTGGGCAGCCTGCTCTAAAGAACCTCCTTTGGAAGAGGGGTTGGACCCGATGATCTTTCAAGGTCCCTTCCAACCCCTACAATGCTGTGATTCTGTCATTTATATCATTGCTGTGGTCTCAAGGCAAAAATAACAATATAAAAAATATTTCACAGTTCACAAAGACATAACCAAGAGCAATGCAACAATATTTAATGAACTTTGTTACTGAATATTGCAAACTTTAGCTCTTGTCCTGCATACACATGTGCTTCTTTTGTTGAGTAGTTCATGTCATAATTCACAGGAATAATGTATATATGTGTAAGAATATGATCATATGAATCTCTTTTCCAGCCTAAACAGGCCCAGTTCTTTCAACATGTCATTGTACGACAGGTGTTCCAATCCTCTAATCATCTTCATAGCCTCCTCTGGACTCACTCCAGTAGTTCCATGTCTCTCTTGTACTGGGAAGGCCATACTCCAGTGGGAAGTACATACTCCAGGTGCATCATCACCAGGCTTGATTAGAGAAGGAGGATTATCTCCCTTAACCTGTTGGCAACACTCTTCCAAATGCAACCCAGGATACTTTTGGCCTTCTTGGCCACAAGGGCACATTACTGACCCATGGTCGGCCTGCTGTCCACTAGGACTCCCAGGTCCAGCAGGTCAGACACCAGCCTGTACTGGTTCTTGGGGTTATTCCTCCCTAGGTGCAGGACCGTGCACTTGCCTTGTTGAACTTCATGAGGTTCCTCTCATCACATCTCTCTGACTGTCTAGGTCCCTCTGAATGATAGCACAGCCCTCTGGGGTATCAGCCACTCCTCTGAGCTTTGTGTCATCAGCAAGCTTGGTGAGGGTGCACTCTGTTCCATCATCCAGGTCACTGATGAATAAGTTGAACAGCACTGGACCCAGTACCGACCCCTGGAGTCCCTCACCCCCTTTCCCACAGACTCCCTTTATGTAGTGTAAGGCCATTGTAAGGTCACCCTAGGGCCTTCTCTTTTCCAGGTTGAACAACCTCAACTCTCAACCTATCTTCATAGGAGAGATGCTCCAGCTCTGTGACCATCTTTGTGGCCCTCCTTTAGAATCATTCTAATAAGTCCATGTATTTCTTTGTGCTGGGGGCCCCAGAGATGAACAAAGTACTCCAGGTTGGGTCTCACAAGAGCAGAGTAGATGGGGAGAGTCACCTCCCTTGACCTACTGGCCATGTTTCTTTTAATGCAGCCTGGGATACAGTTGCCTTTCTGGGCTGCAAGAACACATTGCCAGTTCACGTTGAGCTTCTCATTTGCCAGGTCCCTCACATCAGAGCTGCTCGCAATCCGTTCTCTGCCCAGCCTGAATTTGTGCTTGGGATTGTCCCACCCCAAGTGCAGGACCTTGCACTTGGCCTTGTTGCTTGCTGAACTTCATGAGGTTATCACAGGCCCACCTCTCAAGCCACTCCAGGCCCCTCTGGATGATATCTCTTCCCTACAATATGTCAACCACACCACACAACTTAGTGTCATTGGCAAACTTGCTGAGGGTGCACTCGATCCCACTGTCCATGTTATCAACACAGATGTTAAACAGTGCCAGTCCCAAGACCAGCCCCTGAAGAAAACCACTCGTAACTGTTTACATGGACATTGACTGCAATTCAGCCATTGACCACAACTCTTTGAGTGCAGCAATCCTGCCAATTTCTTACCCACTGAGCGGTCCATCCATCAAATTCACGTCTTTCCAATTTGGAGACAGTGATATCATAGGGAACAATGTCGAATACTTTCCACAAATTCAGGGAGATGACATCACTTTTTCTTCCCTTATCCACAAGTGCTATAACCCTGTTGTAGAAGTCCACCAGATCCGTCAGGATCAACCTGTCCTTAGTGAAGCTATGTTGGCTGTCACCAATCACCTCCTTGTTTCCTATATGCCTCAGCATTGTTTCATCGTTTCATTTGCTTTTATTTCAAGCATTTGCTTCATGATCGTGCCATGCCAGGCATAGAGTTGAGAGTGACTGGTCTGTAGTTTCCTGGGTCTTCCTTCTAACCCTTTTTAATATTGGGGGTTATGTTTCCCTTCTTCTAGTCAGTGGGAACTTCACTGTACTGCCACATCTTCTCAAATGCAATGGATAGGGGCTTAGAAACTACATTCACCAGTTTCCTCAGCACCTGCAGATCTCATCAGGACTTACAGTCACAAAATAATGGAATCATTAATGTTGGAAAAGACCTTCAAGGTCATCTGGTCCAACCATCACCCTACTACCAATGTCATCTACTAAACCATATCCCTAAGAACCACATCCTACCACTCTTTAAACAATCCCAATGATGGTGACTCCACAACCTTCCTGGAAAACCCGTTACAATGCCTGACTACTCTTTCTGAGAAGAAATGTCTCCTAATTTCTAACCTAAACTACCCCTGGTGCAACGTGAGCCCATTCTTTTTCTTCCTTTCACTAGTTACCTGTGAGAAGAGGCCATATTCCCTACACCTTCCTCTGAGCTAGGTTCCCCCTGAACCTTCTCCTCTCCAGACTTAACAACCCCAGTTCCATCAGCTGCTTCTCATAGAACATGTCTTCCAGACCTTCACCAGATTCATAACACTACTCTGGGCATGCTCCAGTACCTCAATTTCCTTCTTGTAATTAGAGGCCCAAAACTGAACAAAGTACTCAAGGTGCATCCTCACCAGAGCTGAGTACAGGGAAATGATCACCTCCCCGTTCCTGTTGGCAACACTATTCCTGATACAAGCCAGGATGCCGTTGGCCTTCTTGGCCACCTGGGCACACTGCTGGCTCATGTTCAGGCAAGTATAAATCAGCACCCTCAGATCCTTTTCCTCTGCACTGCTTTCAAGCCACTCTCGGCCAAGCCTGTAGAAGTGCATGGGGTTGTTGAGGCCAAAGTGCAGGAAGTAAATTCTGTCAAATGCTCTTGTTCATGCATGTCTGTTTTTAAAAATGTTATTGGAAAAACAGTTTCCTGTTACTGTTTCATAGTCCCATTTTAGGCATTTGGGACTGTGAATGTCCCTTATATTCTTTCTAGGTGTCGTGGTTCCGCTCGAGTGGGCAGCCGAGCTCCACCACAGCCGCTCTCTCACTCCCCCTCCTCAAAGAGGAATGGGGAGAAAATATGTGAAAAGGACTCAAGGATTGAGATAAGGACAAGAAAATCATGCAATAATTATTGTAACGGGCAAAACAGACTCGGCATAAGGAGATAGTAAGATTTATTGCCTACAACTAACAAGCGAGAGAAGTGAGAAAACAAAGGGAAAAAAAAAACAAAAGCACCTTCCCCCCCCATCCACCCTCTTCCACCTCCTCCCCCCGAGCGGCGCAGGGGAACGGGGAATGGGGGTTATGGTCAGTCTACAGCACTTCTTCTCTGCCGCTCCTTCTCGGTCACTCTCGTCCCCTGTGCTGTGGGGTCCCACCCACGGGATGCAGTCCTTGATGTACTGATCCAGCGTGGGCTTCCCACAGGCAGCAGCTCTTTCAGAACTGCTCCAGATATGGGTCCGTACCACGGGGTCCATCCCTCAGGAGAAAACTGCTCCAACCTGGCTCCCCTACGGGCAGCAGCTCCTGCCAGGTCACCTGCTCCTGCGTGGGCTCCTCTCCATGGGCTACAGGTCCGGCCCGGAATCTGCTCCGGCAGGGGTCTTCCACAGGTGGCAGCCTCCGTCGGTGCAGGGCCACCTGCTCCACCGTGGTCTCCTCCACGGGCTGCAGCGTGGAACCCTGCTCCACCGTGGTACTCCATGGGCTGCAGGGGGACATCCTGCTTCACCATGGTCCTCACCACAGACCGCAGGGGACTTCTGCTCCGGCGCCTGGAGCACCTCTCCCCCTCCTTCTACACTGACCTTGGTGCAAGGCTGTTCTCTCACTCCCTTGACTCTCCCGGCTGCTGTGTGGCGCAGCGTTTTTTCCCTGTCTTAAATATGCTCTCACAGAGGCGCAAAACAACATCGCTTATTGGCTCGGATCTGGAAAACAATGGGGCCCTTCCCAAACATGGGGCAGCTTCTAGATCTTTCTCACAGAAACCACCCCTATGGCTCCATGCTACCAAAACCTTGCCACGTAAACCCACTACACTAGGAACTAATGAAGATGGATCATTATGAAATAATACCTTCATATTTCCATCTTAATGGAACATGAAATTCTTCAAGAAGTTTCTTGTTTGTTTGTTTGTTTGTTTTGTATGCATAAATACAATTCTGGTTTAACCTTTTTAGTTCTATTTTCAGGTATAATTGTCAGCAAAATTATCAGACTGATATTTACTCTAACTAACATATATGAAAGCTTAGAATAAAGTTTCTGAATTCATAAAGTTGTTAATGTTTGATAATTTTGTTCTGAAGGCTAATGGCAAATTAGAGGTAGAAATCACAGCAGAGAATGTGAAAGCCTCTGAAGTATTTTATAAATTAATATAAAAATATTTTTATTAAACTTCTAACTCTTAACTCTTTTAACTCTTAAAATTAACTCTTGGATCCCTAAGATAACAACAGTATATCAGCTTTTTGATTATTTTTTTTTTCAAGGAATTTTCACCAGTCTCACTAAAGCCAGGAAACTGGGAAAATTAAAGAATTAATTTTTTTTTTTTTTTTGATGAGTTGTCAGCTTCCTATTTTTATTAATGGCCAATCACATTAGCCATCTTCAGTTAAAGGGAATACTGGCAACATTACAAGGGAAAGTGAAATAGGGCTAGAAATCAGATACAAATATGGATTTTGATCAAGTATTTTGTATGAAAATTGTGGGAAATAACTTTCTATTTTGTAAATAAATAAATAAAAAGACAAATAAAATGATTTGTTATCTTTTTGAATGATACATATGTCTAAAATAACAATTTGGAAAAGAAAAAAATTGACAACTTATTTTTTGGACAGACTTTGGAACTTTATTGCTTTGTTGTGATGGGACATATCTTTAATGATAAAGACATATGCTTGGCAAAATTAGAAAAAAAAAATCAATGGATTACTAGCACGTATAATTGTCTGTTACATGTTGGGAGAGCAGGAGGTGAAACAGTTTCTTGTGGTCCAATTCAAGTAATAGTGGATATTTTCAGGCAAATCTCATCTTTAAACAAACAATCTGGTTACTATGTCCATTTTATAACCTCTGTCACTCTGTATATCTTAATTAATATCTTAATAAATAGTGGCAAGGATATATGATGTCATCAATTTTCAGTGCAGGAAAACTGCCAGATTTACTTGATTAAATTATTTAAATTCAAATTAAATTTCTTTAAATTTACTTGATTAATTTTTTTTGGGGGGGGGTATATTTATCTTGAGTTACCCAACAATTAATTTTAACAGTATGAGGATCCTGAGGCAGTGACAAGTTGCTATTAATAAAAGATTATATAGAAAAAAGGAGAATACAATGTTCTTGTTGTTTGTATAATTAAAATAATCATATACCCTAAGTAAATGCATACTTTTTTTTTTTTTTTAAAGAAAAAGACTGTTTTTCTTATTAAAAAACCTGCCACAATAAAATTTCAAGACCTATAAAATTCCCTGAAATTTCCTTCTAAATATTAGAACTAAACTCAGATCAGATAATATAAAGAAGAAATAATTAACATCCTTATGTAACTAATTAACCTAATTGATATTAACAATTTATATGATTGTATACAGAAAAAAATATTCCTTTATTTGAAAAACTCCTGTTTTAGAAAACTATATTTTGAAAACTTAGATGTATAGCATCCACACTGTTGAACCTCTTTCTATTTTCAACAATCCTGTATTTGTAAAAAAAGCAAAACAAAACAAAACAAAAACAAAAACAACAACAACAAAACCAAAAATTACACTTTTTTTTTTCAGAGCTGTTGTCTTGGTTCAGTAATTTCATTCTGAAAGTAACATTCATCTGATTTTATCTCTGCAATCATTGTTCCAGATGAGCATATTCCCGTGGACAGATTTAAAAACACTAATGCAGATTTATCTGCTTGATGTGGTCTCTGTTACCAACATTCACTGAGTATGGGGGCCCAAGTTGTATTTTTTTTCAGTAAGTACCACCAACTTCTTCTTCAGTACTCACAAGTGTGCTACACTTTTGTCTCTCAACAATATCACATAAGATGTTTCTTGTTAGTTAAAACAGGAAAGGAAAAAGTAAAATAAATAAAAATTAAAATTAAAATAAATTAAAAATAAAAATAAAATAAAATAAAAATAAAAATTAAAGTTAAAATTAAAATTAAAATTAAAATTAAAATTAAAATTAAAATAAATAATAAGAGAGACAGAGGCCAAAAAAGCCAACAATGCATTTTGTTTGTATGCACCTCTGAATAGATCATACTAGTGAGTCATCACACAAGAAGGCTTCCCAGTAGGAGTTTGCAGAACTCTTTTCGGCTCTGACAGTATTTTGCTCTTTTGTTTACAGCTGAGAATCCAATAGGGATTTAGTTCTAGAAAACAATATCTAGAGAGAAGCTTATAATAGAAACTAACATCTTTGTCTTGTTTCTATTAAATCTAAGGTAAGTCTCATAGTTTTGAAAGGAATGGATAAATTAGAAAGGCCTTTGTAGATTCTGAGAAGTTGTTGGATTCATCTGTTGTTGCCAATAAGAAGTCCCTAACTTCAGTGTAGTTAAATTCAAGAAGAAAATAAGAGGTGTGTTATGACTTTTCTGTATCAATCCCTTCTTTCCACAAGTTGTGGTTGGATTGGTCAGGTGTTGTTTTTTTTTTGTTGTTGTTGTTTGTTTGTTTGTTTTTAATTCAGTTTGACTATTCTTTGTGTTTCTCTGCTCGCCCTGACTGTTTACACAGTCAGGGCGAGCAGGGAGGGCAGAGGATCCCTCCCCACTCCAAAGACTAGCTCACCTACTGGCTACATCCAAGACAGCAAACCCAGCCATGGTCACCACAAGGCAGCAAGTGCTAAAACATTTGCTAATACGTTTGCCAGAAAGACTGTAGTACCCCAGACCTAGTGCCTGCCCAAAGATGTGGCTGCTCAGGTCTCTGGCTGCAGGTCATGCTTGAACCTGTTGCTGTCAATGGATGGTGACAGAGATACTGCCTGCGTGAGGTGTGAGCAGGTGGAAGATCTGATCAGCCTGCTGGCAGAGCTCAAGGAGGAAGTGAAGAAATTAAGAACTATCAGGGGGTGTGAGCAGGACTGACTGGTGGAGTCACTCTCTACCACGTCTGAAAGAAAGGTGCAGGGGCAACACACCCCAAATAACAATGGACCCCCTGACCTGTCATGATCAGGCAGAGAGAGGGGACCTAAGAGATGGAGAGGAATGGAAACAGGTCCCTGCTCAGCATTGCAGGTAGGCCCCTTCTCTACTGTCCTTCCCTCCTGAGGTGCCTTTACACAATAGGTTTGAGGCCCTGGAACTTGAGGGACAGGGTGGTAAGGATGTGAGGGAAAGTCCACACAGGAGGCTGTCTAGGGCAAAGAAGTCAACTATATGTCTTAAGACTTCTTCCACCAAGAAGGAAATGAAGGTAGTGGTTGTAGGTGACTCCTTTGTGAGGGAAACAGAGGGCCCCATATGTTGGCCACACCCTACCTGTAGGGAAGTCTGCTGCCTACCTAGGTCCCAGGTCAGAGACATTACCAGGAAACTTCCTGACCTTGTTCACCCCTCTATTTATTACCCATTAGTCATAATTCAGGCTGGTAGTGATGAAATTACTGAGAGAAGCCTGAAGACTGTCAAAAGGGTCTTCAGGGGACTGGGGCAGTTAGTGGATGGAGTGGGTGTACAGGTGATGTTTTCTTCTATCCCTTCAGTCATAGGGAGGAATACTGAGCAGTCCTGAAAGGCACAGACGATTAATACATGGCTGAAAGGCTGGTGCCATTGCAGGAATTTTGTTTGTTTGTTTGTTTGTTTTTGATCATGGAGAGGTTTACTCAACACCTGGCCTGGTGGCTGTCGTGTGCGTCCCACCTGTCCCAAAAGGGAAATGGATTCTAGCGTGGGAGCTGGCAACACTCATCAAGAGAGCTGTAAACTAAGTATGAAAGGGGATGAGGGGAAATGAGGCTTTATAGACATGAGCCTGGGGGAGCAGTCCCACGGTTGGGGGTGAGAGCAGTAGTGCAACTGGCATGTATCTACACCAATGCACACAGCATGCACAACAAACAGAAGGAGCTGGAAGCCAATGTGCAGCAGACAAACTATGACTTAATTGCCATAACTGAAACATGGCAGGACCACTCCCATGACTGGAGTGCTACAATGGATGTCTACAAGTCCTTCAGAAGGGACAGGCAACTAAGGAGGGTCAGTGACCTGGCTCTCTAAATTAGTGTTTCAATGCTGTTGAGATCAGTGTTGGGAATGATAAGGTAGAATCATTGTGGATAAGGATCAGAGGTTGGCCAGCAAGGCAGTCATCCTGTTGGGGGTCTGTTATAGATTGCCAAATCAGGATGAAGAGACAGATAAGGCATTTTAAAAACAGCTGTCAGAAGTCACGCGATGACCAGTGCTTGTCCTCACGGGCAAACTTAACTGTCTGGAAATATGCTGGAAATACAATACTGCCCTGAGAAGTAGTCTAGAGAGCACCTGGACTGTGTGGAAGATAGCTTCTTGACTCAGCTGGGTGACCTGCTGGGTGGATAAAGGAAAGCCTGGTGACATAGTCTACCTAGACTTCACTAAAACCCTTTGACATATCTCCCATAGTATTCTCCTGGAGAAGCTATCCATCCATGACTTGGACAGGTACACACTTTACTGGGTTAAAAACTGGCTGGCTGGCTGGTCCCAGAGTTTGGATGTGAATGGAGTGAAATCCAGCTGTCGACCAGTCACCAGTGGTGTTCCCCAGGGGCTGGTGTTGAGGTCGATCCTCTTTAATATCTTTATTGATTACTTGGATGAGGGAATTGAGTGCACCCTCAGTAAAGTGGGAAGGTAGGAAGGTCCTGCAGAGGGACCTGGAGAGGATGGATCAATGGGCAGAGGGCAATGGGATGAGGTTCAACATGGCTAAGTGCCAGCTCCTGCACTTTGGCCACAACAACCCCATGCACCACTACAGGCTTGGGGGAGAGTGGCTTGAAAGCACTGCAGAGGAAAAGAATGGGAAGGGTAAAGTTGATGCTACTAACCTCATATTTATTTTATTTATCCCAAGCACCAAATGCATTTAGAGTTGCTCTCTCACTCCAGTCTTTCATTCATATGACTGCACAGGCTCTTTAGATACGTAAATTGCATTTTTGGTTGAGGACACTATAAACAAGATTAGTGAAGTAGAATTGCAATCCTCTCATCCTCTCTTTCCTACTTTTTGTTTTGTTTTGTTTTGTTTTTGTTTTCATGTAAACTATGCTTTATTTTTATGTTGTACATGTGATCCAACAAAATTGCACAACATAGAAGAAGATGAACTGTAGTGAAGTAATGGGAAAGAGGGACCAATGAACAGGATAAAATCAAAAAGATTTTCTTAAATAATAGTTATCACAAAGAAATGTAACTTTTCTATTAATTGACAAGATCTACTGCAAAAATGTCCTTGACTTTTGCCCTTTGACCTAAAACAAGATTTATATTCCTCTGTTCTCCTTGCAGGTAGGGTACTGAAAAGTTCAGTATTAGGTCATACACAATAAATGTAGAGCTATGGGATGTATTAGGAGCATCATTTTTCAAGTGTCTTAATAGCAAATTAGTGGATGACAGCAGAACTGAATAGTTCTGCACACCAATTACTGTTCACACAAAAATTGGTAAGCTAATAGTGTCTCAATTTTAGCATATAATTTAGAGCACAGAAAATTTGGTTTCAATATTAAAGCTCACATTTAATTCTCATTTTGATTAAAATTATATATATTTTTTATTTATTCTAGGAAATCTGTTTTTTTTCTTTCCATTGCTTTCTTTTTATCGGTTCAATATCAGTTTCTCTCTTGCACAAGAGTCTTACATGTTGCAAATTAATTTTGCTGGCTTGCTCAAATAAATATTAAGAAATCACTTAATAGGGAAAAGAAACCTGGCTACTTCATCTGTGTAATCGTCTTTAAATCAATAACAAAAGTGATGATCTTATGAAATTAAAATCGAGCTCATAGGTCTAAACTGTAATGCTAACAACCTTTGAATGAGCTCCAGTCTGCATGTTGCCCCTCAGCTCTCATGGCTAAGTAGGTTATTATATATCATTGAGAAGTACGGGATGAAGACCCTAGAATTAGCAATTTTAACATAAACTCTGAAAGTACAGGAAATATTAGGCTGATAAACAAGCAGCTATTAGATGGCACAATGCCAACCATGATTCCTTTCTTCTGTCATTTTACCATTTCCTTTGTAATCTTTTCAGTCTTGCCATCAGCAAAAGTAGGACAATCACAGAATTGTCCAGGTTGGAAGAGACCTCCAAGATCACCCAGTCCAACCTCTGAACTAAAAGTCCTCCACTAAACTATATCACTAAGCTCTACATTTAAACATCTTTTAAAGACCTTCAGGGATGGTGACTCAACCACTTACCTGGGCAGCCCATTCCAATGCCTAACAACCCTCTCAATAAAGCAGTTCTTCCTAATATCCAACCTAAACGTCCCCTGGTGCAACTGTAGCCCATTCTTCCTCATCCTGTCACCAGGCACATGGGAGAATAGACCAATCCCCACCTACAGCCTCCTTTAATGTACATACAGAGAGCAATAAAGTCACCCCTGAGCCTCCTTTTCTCCAGGTTGAGCAAACCCAGCTCCCTAAGCTGCACCTCATAAGACTTGTTCTCCAGTCCCCTCACCAGCTTTGTTGCCCTTCCCTGGACTCACTCAAGCACCTCCATGTCCTTCTTGTACTGAGGGGCCCAAAACTGAACACAGTACTCGAGGTGCAGCCTCACCAGTGTCAAGTACAGGGGGACAATCACTTCCCTAGCCCTGCTGGCCACACTGCTGCTTATGCAAGCCAGGATGCTGTTGGCCTTCCTGGCCACCTGAGCACACTGCTGGCTCATATTCAGCCAACTATCAACCATCACTCCCAGGTCCTTCTCTGTAAGGCAGCTTTCCAACCATTCATCTCCCAGCCTGTAGAGCTGCTTGGGGTTGTTATGCTCCAGGTGCAGGACCTTGTTGAACTGTTGCACATTGTTGCACATGGCCTTATTGAACTTCATACAGTTGGCCTCAGCCCATCGGTCCAGCCTATCCAGATCCTCCCATAGAGCCTTCCTATCCTCTAACAGATTGACACGCACCTAACTTGGTGTTGTCTGCAAACTTACTGCGGGTGCGCTCAATCTCATGCAGATCATCGATAAAGATATTAAAGAGGACTGGCCCCAGTACCAAGCCCTGGGGGACTCCACTAGTGACTGGTCTCCAGCTGGATTTAATTCCATTCACCACGACTCTTTGGGCTCAGCTATCCAGCCAGTTTCTAACCCAACGAAGCGTATGCCAGTCCAAGCCAAGAGTAGCCAGTTTCTTGAGGAGAATGTTGTGGGAAACTGTGTCAAAGGCCTTACTGAAGTCAAGGTAGACCACATCCACAGCCTTTCCCTCATCCACCAAGCACGTCACTTTGTCATAGAAGGAGAGCTGGTTCATCAAGCAGGACCTGCCTTTAATAATCCCATGCTGACTGGGCCTGATCACGTGGTTGCCCTGCAAGTGGCACGTGATGAGATTCAAGATAATCTGCTCCACGAGTTTCCCTGGCACTGATGTCAAACTGACAGGCCTATAGTTTCCCGGGTCTACCCTCCTGCCCTTCTTGTACATGAGTGTCACATTTCCGAACCGCCAGTCAACTGGGACCTCCCCCAATAGCCAGGACTGCTGATAAATGATGGAAAGAGGCTTGTCCAGCTCCTCCACCAGTTTTCTTAGTACCCTCGGGTGAATTTTTTCACCTGTTTATTTATGTCATATATATATTTTCCACAACAAATAAGAACAGTACTCTTCTTGCCTTCCTCAGCCTGAAATCCTTCAGACTTGCTGCTGCATTGAACAAAATAAGATGCTGTTCCAACAGGATTTTGACACTTCGCTGAGTTTCTGTTCTCTTTTGCATCACTTACTAATTTTTGGTTTCCTGCATCTGCAAGTTATAAACTTACACGACCCAAGAAACAATGAAGTTTTATTTTTCCATGAAAAAAAAAATGGGAACAAGAAATGCACCTGCGCAGAATGAAATCTGTCAGTTTCCTCACGAGACAAATGACTCAGGTACCTCTGAATTGACTCAATCACCTTATGTTGTCAAGTGCAGTGGAACCACTTTGCTTTGTTACTTTATTACTGACCATCTTAGTTACGTGTCATAAAACTTTGGAGCTGAACAAACCTCTACCAGAGCAGGGTCACCTATGTGAGCAGGACATAATAATCGTATGTAGTCTATCACCTGGTGTTCTCATTCAGTAATGAGAAACAGGAAAAGGGGAATTTAAAAACCCCCACAGAGCACTCTTCTGTTCAGAGCTTTGATCCAACTCAGTCTTATTCTGGCCATGGTTGTTCTAGCAGTGTATCATTGCCTGCCTGAACATGGCACACTATTTCACATCCTATGACACATCAAATGAAATTTTATTGGTAAGAATTTTTTGTCACTTAGGCATTCATAGCCTTTTAATGCTCTTACTGTAAAACTGCATCTTGATCCTAATGCTAAATCCCATTGATTTCAAGCATACTAAAGACAAAATCTCTTAACTGAAGGGTCTGGAATATTTTCTACCTGGTATATAATCTGTGTATCTCATTCTGATGCTGTTATATGTCTACCTACATGCATGACTCTATTTTTTTTTTGTTGTTGTTCATTTCTTTATATAGTTATTACACTTATTAAATAAAGTCATACAGCAGGAGTGTAAAGTAGGATACTTAAACATACATCTATTTTAAACATCTGAGTACTTTTAATTAAGGCAACAGAAGTGTTTATGTGTTTGAAGTTATGTGTATATTTAACCCCAAATTAGAATCTATGAACTGCTAGAAGATCAGTATTATATATGTCATTATATATGACTTGAAGTACTATTATGTTTTTACACATCTTCAGATGTTTTACTGATTTCTTGGCAACAGTTTTATTTCAAGGAATAAGTAACATAAATGGCTCTTTTATGTTCTTAATGAATCACATCTAATGGAGAACAATATATTTCCTTAAACAAACTAGGAAACCAAGCAAACAAGAAAAAAAATCCTATAGGAAATCCTATGAAATAAGTCTTACTGCTCAGTGTTCTGTGCTCATCATGTTGCAGAAATTCAGTCCTCAGCCTGAGCAATATCACACAGACACGCATGAAGTAACCTTTTCTGTCTATAATTGTCCTCCTTGTGAAGGCCAGATACTACAAATCAGAAACCTGTATAACTGGCATGGACTTTGCTATCCCTGATGGAAAAGGAGATGTTTTTGTTTGCCTTTAAAGCAATGGAATTTTTTTTTTTTTACATTTGTATAGGCACTTTTTATTTTAAGTGTCCTAATAGGCAAACATAAAAAGTTGATTAAATCCATTTTCTTTTGCTCCAATCCCTTGGATTGCATGGGCTAGCAAAGTCGTATACTAGGAGAAACAGAAGAAAATTAATTTAATTCGCTCTTTGTATCAGAGCCGAAGTAGAACTTCAGCAATGTACAACCAGGAATTACAGATGGCCAGCGCTGCTCAAGAAACATTCCTTTAGGAGGCTGTGTGTCAGTGTAGTTTATATGCAAGACTCCTGAAGAGCATTCTAGATTCTTGGGGCTTGAACACTGGACAAAGTTACTGACTTATGCTCATTTCTTTCCTTGGAGATTACTTTTCAAGTGTTACTCTCATATTTTCACAAGGATGTCTGCCAGATGAATGTATATTTTTCATTTCTCAGTTACTGTGAATCCTCACATAGGTCTTAGTTCTCTGTCTTTTACACTACATGTACATTTTGAATCCAGGCTTTACACAAGAGAGAAGGGTATCAGAGCCCATTTTTTGAAAGAGGGAGTTCACCAGTAGCTGAAGTACCTGTTATGACCTCTACCCATATAATGAAGGGAAATTTTCATACCTGGGTGTACTATGGGGATGACAGAGGAATTTAGCAGTTCAGGGAAATGTCTTACGTAAGTGCAGGCAAGTGACAGTGGGACTGAAGAGTGTTGACCTAACAATCTGTCAAGTCTGTATGTGCTGGGGAAGGAGCTGGCTTTGCTTCCACAACTTGATTCTGTCCATTATTATCTGTTATCACTTAGTTAGAACAGATCCTGATCTATTACTTATTATTTCAGTCTTGTCTCACCTGGATTTCTTTTTTCTATGGGAGCTTGGGAAACCCATAGGAAGAAATCTGCTTTATTGCCGTGTTCAACTTCTGCCAAATCACAGAGTACACCGGTGAATACCCCCACCCCTAGTGAAAAAAAATACAGAACTGCTTAAATCAAAATCTGCAACACATGCACCTTTTAATGCTAGCTGTGCTTTGAGGTATGTTTCCTTTAGCTGTCATATTGGTATCAGCTTTTTCCCTTACACCCCTCTCCCCTCTCCCCCTGGGGTGTTTGTTGCCTGTGACTAGAGTTCAAGATCTTGTAAAAATGAAGAAAGTAATGGCATGCGGGAGATGGGGAAGCCCCTAAGCATAATTGGATAAAAATGGTTCTGTGATCCCTGAAGGGGAGAAACACTTCAGTTGTTGCTGATTGGCACCAGAAATAAACCTTTATCCTAAAAAAAAAAAAAAAAAATGAATTGAACCCAGCTGGCTGACAGACATATTCATTTCCTTCTCGGGGGAAAAGTAAATGGATTACCCAGGAGTTTTATGCTTATCAAGCAACTAAGGCAGCCTAAAAGTATTTATTTTCCCATTTCTGTTTACATGAGATCAAGACATAAGGTTGCAAACACATTTATATAACAGAAGAGTTTGTAAATTCTGCATTTTCAAAGTGGAGGTTTCATTCTGTGTCTTCTATTGCCAAGTCATATGTAAAGCAGGTATTAACAAATTGCCCGTAGGGCTGTATTTTTAGTGCAGCATTAAAATTCCACTTTAGATCTTTGTATCTGCAGGGATTTTCATTTCCATCTATTCTTACCCAACAATTTACCATCGCATTTACTTGACATCAAATCTGATATAGCTAAAGAAGTACTAATTATTCTGAATTATAATCATCTAAACATTTATTTTTTCTACTTTATTTTTAGGTAGATAATTAGACCTAATAATACCTACTTGGGTATAAGTATACAAGAATTCCTTCATCTTCAAAATGAAGTCCACTAGTTAGCTATTTGTATTTTTATTATTTGTTAAGGCAAACAAAACAAAACAACAACAACAACAAATGAACCACAATATACTCACTCCAAGTAATAGAGATAAAAAATTATTGTTCTGGATGTTGCCTCTCTTTTCAGTTTGGAAACATGCCTCAAAATAATCACAAACACTCTCACAAATGACCACAAGCTTCTTATAGAAAGAAATACCGAGATTCTTCACAGGTTGCTTTGTAGAGGATAACCTACCTGCTTTGTACAAAAGAATACTGCTCTCTAGTGGAATATGGGAAAAAATTCCGTGACCTCCCCACTTACCTTTCTTCCTCTGCATTCTTAGCTGTTTGTAGATGAAAGGCAGCTTAGCTTTGTCCTAGAGTTATGACATGTTATGATATATGGCTACAATTACAGTGAGATTATACTGTGAAGTGGTATTGCTTTTGTAATCAAGTAAAGGAAAATTCTTTTGCTTTTTTTTTTTAAAAAAAACTCTCAAATCTAAACCAGGCATTTTAACCATCCTTTTTTTTTTTTTTTTTTTTTTTTCCCAGAATGCTGTTGTCTGTATTAAGAGTGTGGAACTAATAACTATTTAATTTACACAGGAACTCATAATAATTTAGCTAGCATAAGGTTAATTTGGGAGTGATTAATAACTGCATTTATACAGCTGGAAATTTTAATAATGCCTCTCTAAAATTTATAGTACTAATGTTTTGTATTTAGGGTTTGCTTTTATGTTGTGGTCATTTCCTCCTTTGGAGTGGAAAAGGTTTGCTGGAGCAGGAATCAAGTTGTGCAAATTGTCCAATACATTGCTGTCTGTCTCAGTGGGTGGGACACTATGAAAACACACACACACAGACACACACCAAATGTGGTGCTTTTAGTTTCCTTCCTCCAGGGCTAGTTGTAGATCTGTCATTTGTTTGGCTAGACTTGATGGGATCAGGGCTCCTTTGACAGCTTTAATCGCTATCACTACTCACAGCAAGCCTGCGAGCTAGTGAGTTGACATGCTGGACATACTTAAAATAGGCATGTAGTGCAGGACTGAAATGAACCTAGACTGGAATGTGCTGTAAGTGTGCATTCAAAACAGGCATGCATTGCTTGGAGGTATTACAATGTTAAACCTGGAGCCAGCTGTTTTCTGAAGATTTATTTTCAATATGCCCTGTCCCTTAGGCATTGGAAAGTAACTTAAAATATCATCTGCAAAAAAGCTAGATAGTCTGTGTCCAGAGTGCCTGGTTCTTGTTGTGTTTTGTGGAAATGACTGTGGTTATGCTAGGCTAAAAGAAGACTTTTCTGAATAATATATCAGTGAAGACCTGTTTAGATCAATTAAATTTCAGGTTGTGAGTAAAACATTTGGAAATCTTGGATCTGAAACAAAATATAATTACCAAAAAAAAAAAAAAAAAAAAAAAAAAAAAAAGTAAACATCAACATCAGTCCTAAAAATCCACAATAAATGTAAAGGTACTTCTTGAATGTCTGAAGCAAGGAAAGTAAGGATGATACAAGAGGATTGTGAGCCTCAACAGTTTTCCTCTTTCCTGTTCTTCAGAGTATCCTCACCATCCATGTGAGGTTATAACAGTTTAGAAATCTGGGGGATTTCACAGTTCAGAGCAATTATACTGAAACTGACACACTATAAGAACAGTTCCTTGTCTGAGAAACTCAGCAACTTAAAAGTTTTGCCACTTTATATTGTTGGTTAAGCATTAAGATTTCAGTAGTGGTAAGTCTTCTGAATAGGAACTATTTCCTACTACAGTTTATAGACTAAGATGTAATACTCAGGGAAATCTCGATGGTGGATATTTCTTTCTTTCTTTCTTTCTTTCTTTCTTTCTTTCTTTCTTTCTTTCTTTCTTTCTTTCTTTCTTTCTTTCTTTCTTTCTTTCTTTCTTTCTCTCTCTCTCTCTCTCTCTCTCTCTCTCTCTCTCTCCTTCTCTCTTTCTCTCTTCCTTCCTTCCTTCCTTCCTTCCTTCCTTCCTTCCTTCCTTCCTTCCTTCCTTCCTTCCTTCCTTCCTTCCTTCCTTCCTCTCTGGCAGATAGAAACTGATCTCCATCACCATGTCTTTCTACTAGTATAACTATGCTGGACAATCAGTCCTAAACTTGATTCAGCCTTAAAAACAATCAATGAATTTAGCCTTGAAGCATTTATTATTATTTATTTATTTATTTATTTTTAGGATGAAAAGTTTATTGTCCTCCTTTACTGGAGTGAAAATGAAGATAGAAAGAGAAGAGAAGATAGAAGATAGATGATGAGTAAAAATTATATAAGATTTGTACTTTTGCGAGGAATATAACACAGATCTCTTGCTTCCTACTCCTGTGCATTAACCAAAATATTTTGCTTCCTTCCCTGGAGTATTTACAGTCTTTCATTTCCACTGGTAATGGAAAGTTTTCCTGGGGGTAGGAGGACAAGCTATAAATGGAGAGTACAAATAAAACCATCTGGAATAGTGGAAAATAGAAGACTAAATCATCTGCAAAATCTGGTAACATGATATAGAACAAATAATGAGCTATGGCTATCATGCAATAGTTTTAATGCACATTGAAAAACATACAACAGAGTGCTCTTTGATAGTTCTCAGATGCCTTTAGTACTCAAATTGCAAACCTCAAGGATCCATTCCTGTGGCATAACCACAATGGCTTTCTAGTTATACTTTACAGTTTTAATTGTGTAAAATACAGAGATAACTCAGAAAAAAATATGGTTGCTTGTGAAGAACCTACACATAGCAGGTGTTACAACATGAAATGTGATTTCTGCTAGTGTGACAGAAATATTTCCTTCTGCCAAGATTAGGAAATATGGATGTCTTTTTATTGGCTCAGTAATTGTCATTAATTAATTAGAAGGAATTTTTTTCCAAAGAGCATTAAACATACTAAGCATTAAGTGCTGAGTAATATTGTTATTGATTTACAGCACCTTTTACAAACATAAGAGCTTTATAGATAAGAAAAAACATACCTTGTAGCACAGCACATGTTGTTGTTTGTTTATATGTTTGTTTGTTTGTTAAGTTGCATTCTATGAGTAAACGACAAAATAATTACAGAGAAATAAATTTTCAACTCGAGATCCAAAGGAAGTCTAGGAATTAGCTGTTCAGCTTTCATCTTAGAGAGTACAATGAAATCAGAAACAGATGAAAAAAGACGTTCCCCAGAACAGCACAAAGCAAATTTGATAGACAAATATATACATCAGAAATCTGAACGTAAGTGCATAATCATTGAATCATAGCATATCCTGAGTTTGAAAGGACCCACAAGGGTCACTGAGTCCAAATCTTGGCTGTACATGAGCCTACCTAAAAATTAAACCTCTGCCTAAGAGCATTGCCCAAATACTTCTTGAACTCCAGCAGACTTGGTGCAGTGACCACTTCCCTAATGAACCTGTTCCTGTGCCCAACCACTCTCAGTGAAGAACCCTTTCCTAACATCCAATCTGATCATCCCTGTTGTAGCTTCATGCTACAACAACAATTGACTCAAAAAGGTCTTCATCTACATCCACATCTCCTAGTCTTCTGGGTCATGAACATTAGAAGAGCCAATGAAAATATTCCTTTTCCTAAGACCATGTATTGTCTCTTAAACCATAATTTTCACTGCAGAAGCAGTGTGAGTATGTCTCTGCTGCACATGCTGAGAAATAAGACATAGAGCTTGTGTTGCCAGAGAGTGGAGACAGGGCTTCAGAACATAGGAAATGGAACCACTGCTAATTTCTTAGTTGTTTTCTCTTCTACTTCTTCATTCTGCCATCTATCAGCCATCGTAATCTACTGCTCTGTCAGCTCGAAGAACTTCACCAAATACCTGAAAATTTTCCTTGACACCTCAGAGGAAGTAACTACATATGATTAAGTGTAAAATTCAATCTGGACATGTCTACTTCAAAACGTGGGTAAAGAAAAGGGGTTTTGATCTTACACCTATCTTCTCTGACCTCTTCTTCACAATATTTTATATACTCATTTTATGGACCATCTTGAGTATAAGTGTGACCTTAGCAAATGAATTATAAAGAATGAAAAGGGACTGGGTAATATATAGATATCTGATCAGGTAATTTACTAAGAATTATATCTTAAGGGTTCATTGATTTCACAATAGTATTTTCAGTTTGGGGAAGATTGGTTGATTTCAAGTGATATTCTTAGAGTTCTTTCAAGTGTCTAAGTCACAAAAACAAAATGTGCCCAAAACCAGCAGGTTCTTTACAAAAAAAAAAAAAAAAAAAAAAAAAAGAACAAAAAAAAAAAGCAGCTGTTGCCTGTCCCTTCAAGGTAGCACTTTGCTACCTTGTCAGTAATAAATCAGTACCTCCTGTCCAGTTTCTAACTAGTATTTCTTAGGAGGAGAATAGTCAGGGAAAGGGTGAAAGGAATAAAATAAAGGAAATGATCAAACAATACAGAAATTATCTTGGAATCCCTATAGTTTATTGGCACTTGACTGCCTGACTAAAGGCCATCAGAAGCCCATTCAGAGTTAATATTGTGGTTCATACTATTTACAAGTCCTGCTGACCTGCTGTATCAATTACAAACTGTACAAGAGAAAGCATTTGCAATAGTAAAATGGAGATAGAGTTTAGATTGCATTTCTGTATTGGTTTATGATCTTCCTTTGATAGGAAATATAACTCAGTGACCTTAGGATTTTCAGATTCCTTTATCTTTGACCTTTGAGATCTAGCAGATATGTCTGTGATTGGTATACAGACTAGTTGTTCATGAGAAATTGTAGAGTCCATCTCACAGGTTATTTAGGTTAACAAGGGCCTCTTCTGACTTATGGTATTGCCCTTTATGCATTCAAGAGGGAGGTGAAAGTGTTGCCAGTATCCTTTTGAACCTATCTGCTATGAATTTTAATTATAAAACATATAAAATTAATTATTAATAAATATTATAAATAACATTAATCTTGTTATTTAAATATTAATATTCAGAATCTAACCACTATAAATGTTAAATGGGGATTAAATTTGTGTAGAGCTGGATATCACAGAGTCACAGAATGGTTTAGATTGGAAGGGACCTTAATTCAAGGACCTCACCTAATTCCACCACCACCCCCACCCCCCCAGCCAAGTAGGATCACCAAGAGCATATTGGACAGGATGGCATTCAGCATCCAGGTGGGCTTTGAATATCTCCAGAGAAGGAGACTCCACTACCTCTCTGGACAACATGTTCCAGTGCTCTGTCACCCTCACAGTAGTGTCCTCTAATATTTAGCTGGAACTTCTTCGTGCTTCAGTTTGTGCCCACTGCCCCTCATCCTGTCACTGGGAATGACTCAAAAGAGACTGGCTCCATCCTCTTGACACCCTCCCCTCAGATATTTATACACACTGATGAGGTCTCCCCTTAGTCTTCTCTTTTCCAGGCTAAACAAGCCCAGTTCTTTCAGTCTGTCCTCATATGACTGTGGTGGTTTTACTCAGGTGGGCAGCTGAGCTCCACCACAACCACTCTCTCACTCCCCCTCTCCTCAAAGAGGAAGGGGGAGAAAATACAACACAGAGAACTCGAGGTTTGAGATGAGAAAGGTTTAATTAAAGGGAAAGGGAATGGGGAGAAAAAGAAACAGAAGAAACAATAAGTCCGCGTGGAAGCACAGAGAAAGAAAAAGAAAAAAAAAAAAGTTATTCTCTACTTCCCATCAATGAGCAATGTTTGGCCACGTCCTGGGAAGCAGGGCCTCAAAACACATAGTGGTTGTTCAGGAGGAACAGCCCTCTCCCCCACGAGAGCCCCCCCTTTTATTGCTGAGTGTTATGGAATATGCCTTTGGTTGGTTTAGGTCAGCTGCCCTGGCGATGTCCCCTCCCCATCACTTGCCCACCCCCAGCTTGCTGGCTCTTGGGGGCTTGGATGGAGTCCTGATGCTGTGCCAGCACTATGCAGCAATAGACACAACACTTGAGTGATATCAGTGCTGTTCCAGCTACGAGTGCAGAGCACAGCACTGTGTGGGCTGCTTCAGGGAAAGGTGACTCCAGCTCAGACAGACCCAAGACAACGACAGATTCTGTAGTCCTCTAATCATCTTAGTAGCCCTCCTCTGGAATCACTCCAGTAATTCCATGTCCCTCTTGTGTCCTAGAACTGGACACAATACTTCCTGGGTGGCCTGTCCATGGCTGAATAGAGGAAGAGGATCACCTCCCTTGACCTACTGAGAATACTCTTCCGAGTGTAGCTCAGGATAACTTTGGCCTTCTTGACCACAAGGGAATATTGTTGACCAATGGTTAGCCTGATGTGCACCAGGTCCTTTTCTTCAGAGCTGCAGTCCAGCAGGTCAATACTTACCTTGTACTGATGCTTGGAGCTATTCCTCCCTAGGTGCAGGACCCTGAATTTGCCTTTGTTGAACTTCATGAGGTTCCTCTCGGCCCAAACCTACAGCCTGTCCAGGTCCCTCTGAATGGCAGCACAGCTTTTGGGGGTGCACTCTGTTCCGTCATACAGACAACTGATGAGTAAGATGAGCAAGACTGGACCCAGTACTGACCCCTGGGGCACACCACTAGCTATCAGCCTCCAACTAGATTCTGAAACACTGGGCACAATACTCTGAGCTCTGCCAGCTATCCAATTATCAATCCACCTCACTGTTCACTCATCTAACCTGCACTTCTTGAGCTTGTCTATGAGAATTTTATTGGAGACAGTGTCAAAAGCCTTACTGAAGTCAACATAGACCATACCCTCTGCTCTCCCCTCATCTACCTAGCTAGTCACCCCATCATAGAAAGCTATCAGGTTGGTTAAGCATGATTTCCCTCAGGGAAAGTCAGCAAAAAGTCAGGAGCATGCTGACTACTCCTAATCACCTTCTTATCCTCCACATACTCGGAGATGACCTCCAGGATGAGCTGATCCATCACCTTTTCAGGGATGAAGGGGTCTTGTAGTTGCCTGGGTCCTCCATCTTGCCCTTTTTGAAGACTAGCATGACATGGGCTTTCTTCCAGTCCTCAGGCACCTCTTCTGTTCTCCACAACCTTTAAAAGAAGATTGTGAGTGGCCTAGCAATAACATTGGCCAGCTCTCTCATCACCTGTGGGTATATTCTATTGGAGTCCATTGATCTGTGGATGTCATGTTTGCTTAAATGATCTCTGACCTGATCCTCCTCAACCAGGGGAAAGTCCTCCTTCTCCAGACTTCCTCTCTTGTCTCCAGACTCTGAGATTCTTAAGGGCTGGTCTTAGCACTAAACACTAAAAAAATAAGAGAGATGACTAGGATGAGTGGACAAATATGAGGAAATAGGAAGTAATTAAGGGGGGGAGGGGGTCATTTATTTGTTTGTTTTGTTTCATACTTTGTAATTTGATGACCTCTTGGAGCCACAGCTGCTTTGGAAACCTTATAGACCAGGACACAGATAAGCCCAGATTCTTTCTGATGTAGACCCTGACTTGCCCTCAGTGTCTGTGGTGGATATACATTTGGAGTTGGTTAGGATTATATCTGAATGAAGAAACTGTTCATGCTTCTGCATGTTGTTTTTGACTTTTAAAGCCATTGGTACTCCAGAGCTCTCCATTTATTAAACAGATATAGAGTGGATAAAAAATATGTCACTGGCATAGTGACAGTGTACAGATGATCCTTTCTCCTTCAGACTGCAAACATTTTCAGTGAAGAATTTCTAACTCAAGATTTTTGTTTGTTTGATTCATTCATTCATTCACTGGTTGTTTCAAAATTCTACTAGTTAGGTATACAATATTTTCTATTGAGCAAGCTATCCCATTGTACAAAATAAATTTATAAACAACCCTGTTGTATTTGGAAAGTCTGTCTTTTGGGAGATAGAATATATATATTTATTTTAGCGTGTAATATATCTACATGATCTCATAGTATCATGTAGCTTCATTTGTGTTGAGTACACTGCCTTAAATGGCATGCAAAAAGCTCATGAAGTAGAAGAGTAGAGGTACTTCTCACTCTGTCTGGAATACTTTTGATCAGCAGGTTTTTAAATCTCTAATTTTCTGAATGAGAAATGATAAAGCAAAAAGTAATGTTGCTGGCTGTTGCAATGCAGTATTAATCTAGAATATTTAGGCAGTAACCACTACTGAATCCAAAGCAATGAATGGCTCCCAAGTTTAGACACATTTTACTGTTTGTTTAAGTCAGAGCAGATGATAGGAAATTAAAGAAACAAAGGAATAGCAGGAAATTTGAATGTTGTCAACACTGAAAGAGACAATAGTTTCAGATATTAACTTTGTTCCTTTGAGGTAGTTGTGGAGAGCAATATGTTCTCCCCTGAGCCTTCTCCTCTCCAGACTTAACAACCCCAGTTCCATCAGCTGCTTCTCATAGAACATGTCTTCCAGACCTTCACCAGATTCATAACACTACTCTGGGCATGCTCCAGTACCTCAATTTCCTTCTTGTAATTAGAGGCCCAAAACTGAACAAAGTACTCAAGGTGCATCCTCACCAGAGCTGAGTACAGGGAAATGATCACCTCCCTAGTCCTGCTGGCTACACTATTCTTGATACAAACCAGGATGCCGTTGGCCTTCTTGGCCACCTGGGCACACTGCTGGCTCATGTTCAGGCAAGCATCAATCAGCACCCTCAGATCCTTTTCCTCTGCACTGCTTTCAAGCCACTCTCGGCCAAGCCTGTAGCAGTGCATGGGGCTGTTGTGGCCAAAGTGCAGGACCCATCTCTTAGTTTCACCGAACCTCATCCCATTGGCCTCTGACCATCATTCCAGCCTGTTCTGGTCCCTGTGCAGGGCCTTCCTACCCTAACACTTCCCCCTAAATTACTAAGGGTAATTTACCAATTACCAATTTACCAATTACCTTTTCCAAGTCATCAATAAAGATATTAAACCAACACCAACCCCTCAGGAGTACCACTGGTGACCATTTTTAACCTAGCAAAGAGTGTACCTGTCCAAGTTGGCCATTTTCTCCAGGAGAATGCTATGGGAGATCATGTCAAAGGCCTTGCTTAATTTTAGGTAGACTACATCAACAGGCTTTCCCCAATCCACCAGGCGAGTCACCTGGTCATAGAAGGAGATGAGGTTGGTCAGGCAGGACTTACCTTTCACAAAAGCATGTTGTTTGGGCCAGATCCCCTGGATATCTTGCACATGTTTGTGATTGCATTCAAGATGCAAGGTCTAGGGAAGTGATTGTCCCCTGTACTCAGCTCTGAAGAGGCCCCACCTCGAGTACTGTGTTCAGTTTTGGGCCTCTCACTACAAGAAGGACATGGAGGTGCTCGAGCGAGTCCAGGGAAGGGCAACAAAGCTGGTGAGGGGTCTGGAGAACAAGTCTTATGAGGAGCAGCTGAGGGAGCTGGGATTGTTCAGCCTGGAGAATAGGAGGCTCAGGGGTGACCTTGTCACTCTCTATAGGTACCTTAAAGGAGGCTGTAGTGAGGTGGGGGTTGTTCTATTCTCCCACGTGTCTGGTGACAGGATGAGGAAGAATGGACTAACATTGTGCCAGGGGAGTTTTAGGTTGGATTTAATGAAGAACTTCTTTACTGAAAGGGTTGTTAGGCATTGGAATGAGCTGCCCAGGGAAGTGGTTGAGTCACCATCCCTGAAGGTCTTTAAAAGATGTTTAGATGTACAGCTTAGTGCTATGGTTTACTGGAGGACTTGTTAGTGCTATGTCAGAGGTTGGACTAGATGATCTTGAGGTCTCTTCCAACCTAGACAATTCTGTGATTCTGTGAAGATGACCCGTTCCACCACTTTTCCTGGCACCGAGGTCAGGCCAACAGGCCTGTAGTTCCCTGGGTCCTCCTTACAACCTTTCTTATAGATGGATGTCATTATTAGAAAGTCTCCAGTCATCTGGACCTCTCTGGATGACCATGACTGATAGATGATGGAGAGCAGCCCAGCAATCACATGCGGCAACTTCCTTAGCACCCTCAGGTGGATCCCATCTGGCTTCATGGACTTGTGACAGTCCAGGTGGAGCAGCACGTCTCTGCTTACACCGGAACTGTGGGGAGTTTGTTCTGCTCTCCATCCCAAACAAGGGAGTTGAAAATCCTGAGCACAGGTGGTCTGACTATTAAAGATATTTGTAAAAAATACATTAACTTCATCCTTTTTCTTATCCTCAGTAGCCATGTTCCCTGCCACATCCAGCAAAGGATGGGAATTTTCCTTGGCCCCTGAGCTTCATCATCATAATCATCATCATCACAATAATAATAATAATGTAAAATGTAACTAGTATAAATATTATGCTCTTAATTATGGATATTAATTTCTGATTATAACTAATTTAAAAATGAATACAGAATCTTTAGAAAGAAAGAAGTAATGGATGAAATGTCATGTCTGTTGCAGTTTTATGGCTTTTGCATTTGACTTTAAAAAGTGCAACGTTTACTCATCAAAGCAGGTGAATGACTAATCCCAAAAGGGTGATATCTGATAAACTTAATGCTCACCTGAAGGGCTGTTTTATCTGTAAACTCAATCACTTAATGAGAAAATGAGATACTTACATGTATTTACTTTGGTTTCTGTTGATAAAACTAGTTGACTTAGTGACATGAAGATATTGTTAAGATCAGGACAGAGACATATTCACAGTTTAGCAGTCTCTTTCCTCCATTTGCAGAAAGGATTTTAGCATCAGGCCCTTGATTGTGATGTTGGGGAAAGGTAATAACAGGTATCAAAATTTCATAGTGTTTCAAAGTCCTGTTCATTTCTTCACCGATTTTAATTCTATTATTAAGCAAAATTAAAAAGCATGCTCTGTTTAATCTCAAAATGCCAATTTCCATTTATGGGGCAAGGTTTTCCAAATACTAATTAATCAAGACTGGAGTCAAGTCCTGGTAGCATTCCTAACCAAAGAACAGAATATCAGGTGTTCTAGAAGCATTTCCTGTACTTTATGGCATCAGGTTACCTGCCTTCTGGAAATCCCTTTCTATTTCTTCTCTCAACCACAATAATTAAATTTGAATTAATATAAAAGCAAAAGGAAAGGGAAAATACTTAGCAGAGAAAAGGAGCAGGAAAAAAAAAAAAAAAAAAAAAGAAAGAAAAGAAAAAAAAAAAAAGGCAAAATGGAGAAGGAAACAAGTTTTTTTACCAACTGGCTATCTTTTGTTTATCAGACTTTCACATTGCCTTAAGCTTTCCTTTGATCTGCTCTTCATTATTATGATAAAACATCTTAACAAAGCCTGGATTATTTATTTATTTATTTGTTTATTTATTTATTTGTTTATTTATTTATTTTAAACTTAGTCTCTAGAATAATATTCTTTAATTTTACTCTACTAAAATAATTGCAGTCGCAATCATTAGAAAGCCAGTATACAACTGCAGTAGCACTCCTTTGGATCAGATTGTTATATGAAATACACCTATGAAGTTTCTAATGGAAGAAGGTTTTAATGTTATTATGAAGTTACAAATATCTCTCACTGATCTCCAGACAAGAGACCTTACTTTACACTACAGATAAGCTAAACTAAAACCTCTGAGTTCAAAAATGTTACTACCAAATTAATTCAGACTGTTAGAGGTAAACAGAAGCTGAACCTCCTTCTTGAAAGTTTTTACAGACTTCATTATTAAATTTGTCTGTTATTGGAAATTAATTAAACTCCTCTTGATCTGCTGATGAAAGCCATCCCTTTTAATGCATGAACAATTCGTATGGCAGTCAAACTTCAGATCTCAGACTGTGTAAGAAGTTAAAAAACATCTTTAAGTTTCTTGCTGGAAGTTAACTACCGTTTTTATTTTATTTAAAAAAGGTTAGTCTCATTCTCTAAACAAGCTTATAACATCTATATAGATGATAAACAGTCTACACAGCTATGCAAATGTCACATATCTACTACCATTTTTTGTGTCAATCTGAAAAAAATAAATAAGTAAGCACACAATTTGGGCATGCATTTGAGAAATTGCACTGTTTACTGACTGATATCAGAGAACATTAGTAATCTTCACTGTTTTCCATATTTCGCAGTCCATAGTGTGGTGATACTATATAATAGGCAAGATATTTCATTCATACTTGAAAATCTTTGTAAATTTGTATACATTTGTAAATCTTTTAAAGATTTTTAAAAAAATCTTTAGAAGATTTACAAATCTTTAAAAGATTTACAAAAGCAGAGTAATCATTTTTAGACAGTAATTTGTTCTCATGACCAAATATATATATATATATACATAATGATTTTGTTCCTGCACAGAGGTCTTCACATACATACTAGAAAGTGATTATGCTTTAGTGTTTAATACATGTATATACAAATTGTTAATGATACACAAAACCTGTGGTTAATCCTAAGAGTCTGGTACATATTTATGAACAAAAGTTTAACCCTGATCCTCTCTATAGTTCCCACAGTAGAATGGGAAAAAAAAGATAAATTAATGGCAGTTTATTTGCTGAGTGCATCTCACTGATCCTGCCTGACAGATGCTCTCAAAGACTGTGAAGAAAGCTGTATGGATTTCTTTCATGCAACTTTCTCTCCTATACATATTACCAGAGTACATTTATATGTAGTTTGGCAAAAGGAAACATTTGGAAGACTTAGCTGTCACAGCACCGTGACATTTAATGGCAGTATCAGCTGGCTCATACTGTTCATTTTCCTGTTTCTTTTTGTGTACTGCTTCCCAACTCTGCTAAGTGCAAACCAATGTTGAATCTACAGTTAATATTGATGGGTGTTTTGATTTGAAATCTTTGCAAAGTGGCCACAGCTTGGGTAAATTTACACAGTGGCAGTTTTAAAAATATAAATTTTCAATCTCAATAGCAATGTTTTGTTTTTTTCTTGTTGTTGTTGATTTTGCTTCCTAGGACAATTGTATGACTTTATAGAAGACTATTCAAATTTGTTAGCTATTCTAGGATGTTTAAAATTCTGTATGAGTTGACAAATGTAGCATTTGTATATCTGTGTTACAGTATAACATATTGGCATTCATATTATTTGTTTATTTCAATCCAAATGTAAGATGTGCTGTCAAGGGTACTACATAACAAGAGACCATGCTCTTTAAAAGTTCTTTTAATTTTGAAAATTATTTTTATATGTAAAACATATGTCTCTTCTCTCTGCCCCTTAAAATCAAGTATTTCTATTCCCCTATAAACATACTGTCTAATTATAAATTAATAAAAAGAATAATTAAAAAGTCTTCCTTTACAAAAAAATTTTTAGCCAACCTTGATGCTGAGATATATTTTCCACTGTTTCTAAATTCCAGTTAATAATTCACGTTTTCTTAATCTTTTTACCATTGTAAAACAAGGAGCAAAATAGGAAAGATAACTTGTTTCAGAGTGAATCACTCTGTTTCCTCAGAGCATTGTTCCTTGTTGAAATTCAGATTCTGCTTATAATCATGTTATAAAATATCAAAACTTGATCATAGTTGCCTGGTCCAAGCATGTATAGAAGGATCAATAAAAAATTAGATTTGAATCAGGCTCATTTATCTCATTTCCAGGCACAGCTGCAGAGGAAAGGGAGATGTGAAGAAAATCTTCATATAGTGAAAACTCAGAGTCATTAATGCAAAGTTCAAACTCAGGTACAGCTGATGCAATGTTTCCAAACTGGGAAAGGAAAGTAGTGTCTGCTCTTTATGTCAGTAAAGCATGGGTATCTATCTGTTCTCCCTTGTATATAACTGTTTATTGTCAAGTCATATCTTATTTTAATTCTGCAGAGTGTGTCTTCTTGACCATGTCTTTTATTTTCCAGTCATATCCTTGAAAAATGCTGTACAAGCAGGTTCACCTGTTTCTGCACTTCCTGGAATCTGTCTTTTGGAGCAGACGCTGGCATCTGAAAATGGTTGGCTAGTATCTTGAAGTATTGAGGTGACACTGCCATACTCAAAGATATTTTTACCTGGCTTCCTGGTGACCTGGGAAATCCATATTTTGTCTGCTTCATGATGCAAAAATATCCTAGCTGGAATCTGGACCACAGCTTCCAACTCTCTGACTCTTTCTGTTAAAAAATCTTTAGAATGTATATATTAAATTTGTCCAGATACATTCTGATAACAGAGACTGGTGACAGAGTACTCAAATAAATTATTAAGAAAAAATCTAACTTGAGTTTTAAACAATATTTATTTTCAACTGCATGCATACTGAAGAATGGGACAGAGGAGCAGAGTTATGGCAGCTTTATGAAAAATATTGTCAGAACTTTCTATTCTCTCCCTCCCCTCCATCTACCCTGCCTTTCCCCCATCCCCTCCCAACACACACATACACTTGTAACAGTGTAAAACACTTACTTTGGGGCTAAATGCATATTATTTAATTTTGGTTAAAAAAAAATAAATAAAAATTAGAAGAGTTACTGAATATTTTCCAGATACCCATTGCTCTGAGTTTCTGTCAGGGTTGTGAGTCAAACATACAAACTTGTTAGAGCTACAGTTTTGTTTCTCCTTAGAAGACACTCTACTTGGCTAGATGTGTACTTGTGGCTACATTTCTAAAATATGAAAGGAAAATAAAAATTGCTTTGTTTTGTTGTGTTTTGTTTCTATATGAAAAAAAAAAAAAAAAAAGAAGAAGAAAAAGAAAAAGGTCCCAAAAGATTTAATTTTTAGATTCTTTTGTGTGTATGTGTGTGTATGTGTGTGTGTGTGTTCCTTATTGGTATTAGAAAAATAGATTCCGTGTAGGCTTTGGGACTCTGGTGACTGGAGACTAATGAGATAGTAACATGTGATATACTTAGGAACATCTATAGCAAGGCAGACCATAGGACTTTCTAGCCTTTGGTTTCTTGTCGTAATGGCCAGTAATGGATCTGAAAGGAATAACATGTGCATGCACAACAAAATTATACTTTGCCCTCCTACATTCCAACATCCAAATTATAGAGACTCCCTGAGCAGGGTTTTGCACTTAGACTGATCACCTAGGTGATTAATGGCACCAAAAGTGCTTCTGAGACAGAAAACTGTGTAATTGTCTTGTAATAGCTAGCTAACAGGAGAATTGCTTTCTTGCAGGTGCCATCTTTCCTTTCCCCCATTTCCTTTCCTGCCATTGAACAAACCTATAGTGCTGAAGTACTGATGTGCATATAAAAACCTATAAAATGTTTAGAGGAAGGAGGAAAGCTTGTATAACTAGAATCAAAACTAAGGATGGAATTTTAATTTTTAAAATGTTGAAAAAGAAAATGAAAAAGAAAAAGAAAAGAAAAAATGAAAAAGGCAAAGGCAAAGGCAAAGGAAAGAGAAAGAGAAAGGGAAAAAGAAAAAGAAAAAGAAAAAGAAAAAGAAAAAGAAAAAGAAAAAGAAAAAGAAAAAGAAAAAGAAAAAGAAAAAGAAAAAGAAAAAGAAAAAGAAAATGCAGTTGGTATAAAATCAATGCAAAAAATATTATCCAAAAGATGATAAAATAACCAATGTTCTGCAGTATTTTGGGAAGTGTTCAAAATGGTACTTGTTCATTCTAAATACCACACTGTCAAATTTTTTCAATGCCACATACAGTCTAGTCACATTAAAAATAGCTCTTGAAAGAGTAGTTGCAACTTAACATTTGGAGTCTGTCTACAGGCTAAAGAACCCTTGTTTCTCATTGGCATCTCCTTCAGCATCCTTTGTTTGACCTTCAGCTAAGGAAGATACTGTAAGTCTGGAAAAGTGTTTTCCCAGCTAAAACATGTAGTGCATCAAGAGGAACCGAAAGCCTACAAGTTCCAAATTTCCGCCTACTGTTTGCAAATTAAATCCAAATGTGAACAGCAGGAGTCTGGCTTTTAAAACAGACAAGTGTTGCCACACATTTATGTGATGGCTCCTCTTCAAATCTCTTTATTGGCTTCCCTTCACCTTCTGCATCTAATTTAAACTTCTAGCTCCTGATTTATTGTTGCCCTATGGCCTCTGAAACGTGCCATAGAGAGAAGACTTATGTACTTTTTCTGAATGAGGCAACATTGAGAAAGTGTGAGAGACAAGAAAGTGTGTAGTCAAAATCATGTCTGGCTTAAAGAGACAACTGAAAGTTGTATGGTGACTTCTGGAAGAGAATGAGTCAGGCAAAACATTCATCTTCATTTTATGTAACAGATGTTACATCCCCTACATCCCAAATTTCTTCAGACTATCTGTCTGTGTAATTTATATTTAACCTTTTTTTTTTTTCTTTTTTTTTTTTTTTTAAATTATCTTTACTTTCTAATTTACTTACATTTTCTCCTAATCCTAGAATTATAGAATGGTTTGGGTTGGAAATCACCTTAAAGGTCATTCAGTTCAAAACCCTCTGCTAAGGTCAGGGACACCTTCCACTTGACCAGGTTACCCAATGCGACATCCAGCCTGCCTTTGAACATCTCCACGGATGAGGCATCCACAGCTTCTCTGGGTAACATGTTTCAATGCCTCACCACCCATAGAGGGAAGAATTTATTCTAAATATCTAATCTAAATTTCCTTCTTTTAGATTAAAGACATTTGCCTTTGTCCTATCACTACATTCCCTGACAATAAGACCCTCCCCAACTTTTCTGTAACCCTTCTTTAAGTACTGGAAGACTGCAATGAGGTTTCCTGGGAGCCTTCTCTTTTCCAGGCTGAGCAACAACAGCTCCCTCAGTCTATCTTCATAGGAGAGGTGCTCCAGCCCTTTAGTCATCCTTGTGACCCCCCTCTGGACTCATTCTAATACATCCATGTCTTCTTGTGCTGCATGTCACACTGAACACAGTTCTCCAGGTGGGGTCTCATAAGAACAGAGCAGAGAGTGTGAATCTACTTTTGATGCAGCCCAGGATGTGGTTTGTTTTCTGGACTGCAAGTGCACATTCTTGGCTCATGTTGAGCTTCTGTTGAGCTTCATGTTGAGCTTCATGTTCAGCCCTGGATTTGGGGAAAGCAGACTTCAGGCTGCTCAGGGAACTAGTCAGTAAGGTCCCCTGGGAAACTGTTTTTAAAGGCATTGGTGTCCATCAGTGCTGGTCAATCTTTAAGCACTGCCTCCTAAAAGCAAAAGATCAGGCAATTCCAAAATAATGGAAGTCAGGCAGGCGGGGCAGAAGGCCGGCCTGGCTGACCATGGATCTCCTACTGGAGCTTAGGTGAAAAAAGAAAGTGTACGGCTGCTGGAAGGAGGGTCAGGCAACGACGAAGGAGCTGGAGGACCGTGATGGTGGGAATGACAAACTCCCAACTATTGCTGAACATGTGTGGGATTTGCTTCTTCACCTGGATCCATACAAGTCCATGGGTCTGGATGGAATTCATCCCACAGTGCTTAAAAAGCTGGCTGATGTCATCATGGGACCTCTCTCAATTATTTTTCAATCATCTTGGGAATCTGGAGAGGTCCCAGTAGATTGGAAGCTGGCAAATGTTGTGCCAATTTTCAAGAAGGGTAAGAAAGAAGACCCTAGCAATTACAGGCCTGTCAGTCTCACGTCAGTGCCTGGTAAAAATATGGAGAAGATGGTTCTTGAAATTATTGAAGCGCACCTGGGGGACAGCCAACACAGGTTCATGAGGGGTAGGTCCCACCTAAATAATTTGATTTCCTTTTATGATAACATCACCCATCTAGTCAATCAAGGGAAAACAGCTGATGTGATCTTTTTGGACTTCAGCAAAGCTTTTGACACGGTTTCGCATAGGATCCTACTGGACAAAATGTCCAGCACACAACTTAACAGAAACATCATACAATGGGTGAGCAATTGGCTGGCAGGCAGGGCTCAAAGGGTTGTGGTAAATGGGGCCACATCTAGCTGGCAGATCACTACTGGGGCCCCTAAGGCTCAATTTTAGGGCCAGTTCTCTATAATGTTTCTATAAATCATTTGGATGTAGGATTAGAAGGTGTTTTGAGCAAATTTCCTGATGATACCAAACTTGGAGGAGTTGTAGACTTGGATGAGGGTGGAAAGGCTTTGCAGAGAAATCTGGACAGATTGGAGAGCTGGGCGATAACCAACCACGTGAAGTTTTACAAAAGTAAGTCCCTTCCCTTCCCTTCCCTTCCCTTCCCTTCCCTTCCCTTCCCTTCCCTTCCCTTCCCTTCCCTTCCCTTCCCTTCCCTTCCCTTCCCTTCCCTTCCCTTCCCTTCCCTTCCCTTCCCTTCCCTTCCCTTCCCTTCCCTTCCCTTCCCTTCCCTTCCCTTCCCTTCCCTTCCCTTCCCTTCCCTTCCCTTCCCTTCCCTTCCCTTCCCTTCCCTTCCCCTTTTCTTTTTTTTTTTTTTCTTTCCTTTTTTTGTTCTTTTTTCTTCTACCAACCTTTCTAGATTTTTTTCTGGTTCCTAAAACTTTACATTTCATTAATTTTATTATGGCACTATTATTTTATTTTTCCATTTCCATAAGGAATTAATAATGTGAACTTCACAAATTTCTCTTTTTGCTATCACTCCTATTTCATTTATGTCAATACAATCTCTATCTAGTTTGAGTATCACTACATGTTTATTATTGCAACCTTGTGAATGTAGCTAGGAGACTTTTCTCTAATTACACTTTTCTCATAGTGTAGGAAGATTATTCTTGCTGACTTTTATGTGTGAAGATAGAAAAGTAGTATGGAGAAAAATTATAAAGGTGTGAAATCTGATGTTAGCTTTAAGTTATATTTCGTTGAGCACAGAGACAGACTGGTTCAGAAGCCTCTGGGAATGCACTCTGGATTCATATGGGCAATAATAATAATAATAATAATAATTTATAATTATTTATTATAATTATAATTATTATACCCTAAAAAAGCTTTTCAAGTCCTTGATATTATTTCTGCTTTCTTTCCAAGCTTCTAGTTTTGGTCTACACACCTTACCTACGCAATCATTTATTCAGGTAGTAGTAACTAATATCTAATTTATCAAGGACAGGGTTTTCAGCACATTTCAAACAAGGTCAACATCTCATAGTGTCAGTTTATGGAAGGTGTGAATTTAGTCTATTGTGACAACTATTGGATGCACAGACATACAATTTACCTAATAGATGCATTCGTGCCTTCTTGTTGTTAGTGTCTGTGTACAAAAATTATCTATGTGATGTAATATAAAAATCAGTTGACTTTCTCTATTCATACACTCCCAAGATACTCATCAGTCCAGGTATTTAGGTAACTAGGTGCTGGTTACTGAAACCATCTAAACAATTAAAAAAAAATAAATAAAAAAAAATCAAAACACTGATTTCTCTGGAAGTTAAATGCCAAGTAGCTGGGAAAATCTGAATACCCCTGTTTTGTATTCTGGCTCCTACTTCAGTGTTCTTAGTTTCCCAACTCAGGTCAGATGGTCATAGGTACTTAGTCTGCAGTGGTGCTGATTCTTAAATCTTAAAGCTGCTTTGACAATTTCAGAGGAAGTATGAGATCATTTTTAATAGAGGATATGGGCCTGAAAGTAAACACTCTGAATTCTAGTGAGAGTATCTTCTACTTCAGAAGTATACGTCTTGCTTTGTATTTCAGCAGGTTTTTCAGTTCTTTTACAGAAGGGTTTTTATCTGGATTAAAAACCTCCAGTAGCATTCACTTACAAGCATGGATTGGTTCTTTGGCTGTATGAAAGGTGATTAAAAGAGGTTCTGCTTCAAGAATGACACTTGAACCTTGGCCAATACACTTCTTCTGGAAAATCAGAGTATGCAAGATATCTGCACGTGTGAGCATATGTGTCTTTTCTTCTGCTTCTTTAAGGTCTGCCTGGATTTGTAAATTAAATAAATAAATAAAGAACAATGAAACATACAGTAACTAGCACAATGGAAGAGATATCTGTTAAAGAACCATTAACTGTATCAGCCAATCTACCTGACAATAGAGCTGGTGATCAAAGAGGCATTAGTTTGAAGGTTTGAGGCAATTTAAATTTCATGGGCCTAATTGAAAGGAAACAAAACAAACAAAAAAACAAAACAAACAAAAAACAAAACAAAAGCACAAGTTTATAACAGGACATTTCAAAGGAAACTGTACAGTAATATGGGTTCAAGTGTGTGGCAATCTCACTGGTTATCCTTGAACTGTCAGATAAACCATGTTTTCGTGTTTTTGACTGTATTATTAATGTCTGAGTATTGTGTTCTCCTGAAAGAAAACTACTTGTATCATTGTTTATAATATCCTCCATGCTTTTAAAGACTTTATCATGCTAGGTTAAGAAAATGTTGCTCTTCTGGAAAGAGCCTTATGCATGTGTCACCCTCTCTCTCTTTTTCATGCAGGTACACCACACACATGTACACACAAAACCGGAAACCACAGAAAAAAAAAAGTACAAATTGTACACCCATTAGAAGTACACAAGTCAGTTTTTACAAGTATTTGGGGGACATAGTAAATGTGTTAGGCATAGAATTAGAAAATATTAGGTACTTAAATACCTTTTAAAAATACCTATTCTTCTGTGGTCTTTTATGAGTGTTCATTTTATAAATTGGATTTTAAGATTTCCAGACTTTTGTAACACAAATTGGCAGTATGAGGCTGACTTCTTATGCTTTGTATTTTCAGGCTATTTTGAAGTACACAGCTTGTGATCACAAATATCATTGCAGACACAGATACAGTGTAATGTGGAATGAAATTGTACAATTTTATCATGGAATCTATCCAAAGCAGAAAAAAGGGAAGGGGAAGGAGAAGAGGAAGAAGCAAGGAAAGGGGGGTGGGAAGTGGTGGGAAGAAAAAAGGGGAAAAATTAAGGGACAGGAAAAAAGAGAATTGGCTTTTGGTAAGCAAAGATAAATAAAGGACTGATTCAGTCATAGTCCAGGTTAAAACTTGTACAGTCCACTCAATGGCTTCTCAGTAAAATCTTTTTCTTCTTCAGCCAAAGTCAGATATCTACCTTTAAAACAATTATTCTGATTTGTGACCATCATTTCTGCTTTTAATTCTTATCCCTTCTGTCAATGAAAAAGCCTATTTGAACTCTGTTAAATCTTATCAGGTATAAAAACAGATTAAACAATTTAACGCACCAATGAGAGAGATGAGAACTAGCCCTGATCAATCTTCTAAAGCAAATTAAGGCTCACTCATATGATATTTTCCATTGGCAGCTATACAAGATTTATGAGAAACCAGAACTAGAGCATCTTTACTAGCACAAATGGATCTAGGAGAAGACACATCTATGGTTTTAGAAATCCTCTGGACTTCAACAAATTAAGGTCAAGAGTAAAATTCCAGTAAATTTTCACTGATGAAACATTAGTCCTGCAGCTTTCTTGTATGACACATGCAGTGCAAAAATCAAAGGGAAACACTTAAACTCATAGTACTCCTTAACAGAAAGTTACTTATTATTCATGCATAAATATCTCTTTGAATAAACCTTGCTATACTTCACAATGAGTAAGACAGATATTGGATGTTTGCGAGTGGCTAACAGCACTACCAGCTTGAGTGCTGGTGATTGCAGACAAATTTTTCAGATCAGGTTAAAGGCCACATCCATTTCTTCAAGACCAGCAGTAGAAGTCTGGTTTAGAATAAGCAGAACACAACCTGCAGCTTCATATGGAAAGTTTTTTCTTTTAAGCCCTAACAAGAAGTCAATAAAAAGAATTTGTCAAAGTATTTGTTGAAAAAACTTTTTTTGTTTTTTCCTTTTTATTTTTGAATTTGCTTCTTCACCAACTTCTTCAGCATTACAGAAATATTAAATAGTTGGCATTCCTCGGTTCTTGGTGTGTGAAATTCATCATGGAAGGGATAAGGAAATTTTTAAAGAATATTTATTATAAAGAGGTCATCATCAAAAAGCAAGAAGAAAGAAGCAATGACAGAAAGATGGGGTATCACTAACACCTTGGAATCAAAGAATCATAGAATCATTAAGTATGGAAAAGACCTTCAGGATCATCTGGTCCAACCATCACCCTATTACCAATATCACCCAATAAACCATGTTCCTAAATACCAGGTCTAACATTTCCTTGAACACCCCCAGGGACAGTGATGCCACCACCTCCCTGTACAACCGTTCCAATGCATGACTACTCTTTCTGAGAATAAATGTCTCCTAATTTCCAACCTAAACCTTCCCTGGAGAAACTTGAAGCCATTACCTATACTCCTATCACTAGTTATTTGTGAGAAGAGGTCAAATTCCATCCACCCACACCTTCCCTTCAAGTAGTTGTAGAGAGCAATAAGGTCTTCCCTGAGCCTTCTCTTCTCCAGACCCCTGTTCCCTTGGCTGCTCCTCATAAGACTTGTGTTCCAGGCCCTTCACCAGCTTCATAGCCCTTCTCTGGACATGTTCCAGGGTCTTGATGTCCTTCTTGTATTGAAGGGCCCAAAACTGAACACAATACTTGAGGTGCGTCCTCACCAGAGCTGAGTACAGGGAAATACTCACCTCCCCAGTCCTGCTGGCAGCACTATTCCTGATACAAACCAGGATGCCACTGGCTTTCTTGACCACCTGAGCACACTGCTGGCTCATGTTCAGACAAGCATCAATCAGCACCCTCAGATTCTTTTGCTCCGCACTGCTTTCAAGCCTGTAGCAGTGCATGGGGTTGTTGTGGCCAAAGTAAAGGACCAGCACTTAATTTCATTTCATTGAACCTCATCCCATTGGCCTCAGCCCATCAATCCAACTGGTCCAGATCCCTCTGTCGAGCCTTTCTACCCTCTTGCAGACTGACACTTCCCCCTAATTTGATGTTGTCTGCAAACTTACTGAAGGTGCATTCAGTTCCCTTATCCAAGTTATCAAGATATTAAACCTACATTGAACACCACTGGCGACCAGTCACCAGCGGGATTTCACTCCATTCAGCACTACTCTCTGGGCCCAGCCATCCAGACATTTTTTAACCTATCAAAGAGTGTACCTGTACAAGCTATGGGCTTTCCAGTTTCTCCAGGAGAATACAATAGGAGATCATGTCAAAGGTTTTACTGAGGTCTAGGTAAACCATGTCAACAGGTTTACCTATGCCACCATCATGTGGGTCATCCAGTCATAGAAGGAGATGAGGTTGGTCAGGCAGGACTTGCCTTTCACAAAACCATGTTGTCTGGGCCTGATCCCCTGGATATCTTGCATGTGTTGTGATTGTACTCAAGATAACCTGTTCCATCAGTTTTCCTAGCACTGAGGTCAGGCTGACAGGCCTGTAGTTCCCCAGATCATCTTTATAACCCTTCTTATAGATGGGTGTCACCTTGGCAAGTCTCCAGTCATCTGAAACCTCTCTAGTTGACCAGGACCACTGATAGATGATAGAAAGTGGCTCAGCACTCACATCCACCAGCTCCTTCAGCATCCTGAGGGCCCCATGGACTTGTGATAGTCCAGGTGGAGCAGCAGATCTCTAACTGTTTCCACCAGAACTGTGTGGGATTTGTTCTGCTCTTCATCCCAGACTTCCAGGTCAGGGAGCTGAGTACCCTGAAGATAAGTGGTCTGACTATTAAAGACAGATGTAAAAAAGACATTAAGAACTTCAACTTTTTTCTTATCATTAGTAGTCATGTTCCCCCCTGAATCCTATAAAGGAAGGATATTCTGCTTGGCCCTCCTCTTGCCCTTAATGTATTTATAAAAACATTATATATATATATATATATATATATATATATATATATATATATATTTTATCCTTAACCATAGTGTCTGTAATTCTTTTTTGGTTATCTTCATTTCTACTAGAAGCTAACCTTGACAAAGTAGGTTATAGACCAGCAAAGCTATCTACCAATGAGATAAATATAGCACAAGCAATGTCAAATAATGTCACAAATAAATGCCAGATATGGCATTAGTGTGTTTTGATCATTTCATCTGAAGGGATATTCCAGGTCATGAAGAATCATTAAGAATTCTACCAGTCTTTTCAGAGAGGGAGACAGGAACCCTATGCAAAAACCAAACAAACAAACAAACAAACAAACAAACAAAAAAACAGACTACAAATCTAAAATGAGATTATGTATTTGAGGAGTCATGTACTTGAGGAAGGGAAGAAAAACAATCAAGGAGTTTCAAAAACCTCTCATATAAGACCAAAGGAAGCAAAAAACCTGTAAGTAAAATTGAACAAAGAATTGCATTCAACAGTTTATTTGCTTTGCTAAGGTCTGCTTATCTTTTGTGCTTTCCAAAGAACATGGTCTTGATTCAGACTGATTAATTAACATGACTGAAATGGGATGAAATGGGAGTCCCAACTTCCAATAATTAGCAGAGCACTGTGAAAGAAATTCACATTTCAGTCTGGCCTAGCTACTATCAGTCTGGGTTTTGATAATCTGAACTCTTCACTCATAGTCCTCATCTCAGTAGATAAATTATCTGGGGCCTATATTTTTAGAACTTAGTCAACACAGATATATACTTACATTTAAGTGATATAAATCCAGCCACTGGTGTTTCAGAATTCCCATTTACAAAATCTGTGTTACACATTTAGTTCAGCTGCCACGTATCTTTACAGCAGTAAATCGTAAACTACTGTCTCTTTGGATAATACTTTATGAAAGCTTGTAAAGTATGACTGTGTCAAGATATGTGATTCTGAACCCTGTTTTTTTCTTAGTATAGCATTTGTTTCCAAGAGTGAAACTTTTTCTGCCCTGGCACATAAACTACTACCATCAAACTTACTCTTTCAGGTTGGTGGGAAACATTTCAGGGGAACAGAGGAACCTATGTGTTGGCCTAACCCTACCCATAGGGAAGTCTGCTGCCTCCCTGGGGCCAGGGTCAGGGACATTGCCAGAAAGCTTCCCAGCTTGGTTCGCCCCTCTGACTATTATCCTCTTTTAATAGTCTAGGCTGGCAGTAATGACATTGAAGAGAGAAGCCTGAAGACCATCAAAGGGGACTTTAGGGGACTGGGACAATTAGTGGATGGAGTGGGAGTACAGGTGGTGTTTTAGTCCATCCCTTCGGTGGCAGGTAGGGGTACAGAGAGGACATGGAAAGCCCACCTAATAAACACGTGGCTCAGAGGCTGGTGCCAACACAGAAATCTTGCTTTTTTTGACCATGGGGCGCTTTACTTGGCACCCGGCCCGATGGCCGCAGACCATCCGCCTATTTCCGCCTATCTCTAAGGGGAAAACAGATCCTAGCCCAGAAGCTGGCGGGGCTCATTAAGAGGGCTTTAAACTAGGTGAGAAGGGGGAGGGGGGATGAAACAAGGCTTGTTAGAGCTGTGCCAGGGGTAACAATGGCAAGGCTGGGAGAGAAGATAATGGCCCAACTGAAGTGCATCTACACTAATGCATGCAGCATGGGTAACAAACAGGAGGAGCTGGAAGCCATCGTGTGGCAGGCAGGCTACGACTTGGTTGCCATCACAGAAACATGGTGAGACCACTGTCATGACTGGAGTGCTGCAGTCTCTGGCTACAGGCTCTTCAGAACGGACTGGCAGCATGGAAGGGGTGGTGGTATGGCTCGCTATATCAGAGAGAGTTTTGATATTGCAGAACTTGATGCTGGGAATGATAAGGTTGAGTCCCTATGGGTTAGGATCAGTGGGAAGGCCAACAAGGCAAGCATCCTGGTGGGGGTCTGTTATAGACCACCAAGCCAGGATGAGGAGACTGATGAGGAGTTCTACAGACAGCTAACAGAAGTTGCAAAATCATCAGTGTTTGTTATTGTGGGGGACCTCAATTTCCCAGATATATCCTGGAAGCACAACACAGCCCAGAGAAAGCAGTCTAGGAGGTTTCTGGAGAGCATGGAAGGTAGCTTCCTGATGCAGCTGGTTAGTGAGCCTACCAGGGGAAGTGCCCCTCTAGACCTTCTCTTCACAAACAGAGAAGGACTGGTGGGAGATGTGGTGGTCTGGAGCTGTCTTGGGCAGAGTGACCATGAAATGGTGGAGTTCTCTATTCTTGGCGAGGCCAGGAAGGGGACCAGTAAAACTGCTGTATTGAACTTCCGTAGGGCTGACTTTGAACTGTTCAGGACACTGGTTGGTAGGGTCCCTTGGGAGGCAGTTCTGAAGGGCAGAGGAGTCCAGGAAGGTTGGGTGCTCTTCAGGAAGAAAATCTTAATGGCGCAGGAGCAGTCTGTCCCCACGTGCCCAAAGAGGAACCTAGACAATTCTGTGATTCTGTGATTAAATGACATCAGTCAGTCTTTCCTTGTCAAGAGATGCAGTCACTCCATCATAGGCCACCATATAGGTCAGGCGTGATTTGCCCTTTAGTGAAGCTGTGCTGGCTGCCTCGTATCACCTTTTTGCTTGCATGTGCCTTAACATGCAAGAAAAAAAGATCTTTCCAGGAAGATCTTTTCTATGATCCTGCTAGGCACAGAGGTGAGACTCAACTGTCTGGATTTTCCTGGTTTCTCTTTTCTACCCTTTTTTAAAATGGGAGTTATAACATGATCTACTCCATGACCTTCCCCTGTACTGAAGTCAGACTGACATTCTTGTAGTTACCTGGATTGTCCTTCTGACCTTTCTTGTAGATAGGTGTCACACTTCAACCAGAGTAAAACTGGTCTTATTGATAAAGTTACTACTAAAGGCAATGTTACTCTTGCCGTGACTGACATAATAACGTAATCTAGGGTGTGATCACATCTGCAAGCAGATGCCGGAACTCCTTGTTGGCTTAAGTATTCAGAAGACAGAAGACGCAGGATGTCGTCATAGTTTAGGTGAAAATAATTAAGCTTATATGATATAATGAACCTTCTCATTACTTACTTACTCTTACAAGCAGAAGAACATTAAGAAAACTAGATATAGTGTAAACTCAATTAGTGAACACTTGATGGTCCAGTATGCGAGCAACGGAAAACAAGTAAAGCAATAAACCTTGGTTTTGAACAGTTTGATGTTAGGTTAATATATTCATATTAAGCAAAGATATAAGCTGAGCCTCTCTGTTGGGAAAATAATAATAATAATAATAATAATAATAAAAACTTAATAAATAAAGATAAAAGTTCTTTAAAACATTCAAGAACTATGACGTGGTAAAACATTATGGCCCAGAGTTTTATCTTTTAAAGAAATTTCATGAGGTTCAAAAATACCATAACATCTTTTTCTCTTTTACTTTTAATTTTTATTCTTAATTCTTACAGCAGAATCTTTCCAAAACAGATGTCTTTTGGAAAGATATCACAATACCTACAAATATTCTATTGTATTTTCTGTGTGTGTATGTTTTGTTGTTGTTTCAAACTGTTATCAACAGTTATATCTATGACTCATAAAAATCCTAGTTTTGCTTCATGGCCTCATCTAGATGTTTCAGGAAGTTCAGACAATAAAAGGAGGCACATATATAAACACCAACAATAAAAAGGAAAAAAAAAAAAAAAAGTTAACAGCTGAAATTTAAATACATCAACCATGTTTTATAGTGCCAGAAAATAGCTACTACATCAGAAATATCAGGATAACATCCACTTATTTCCTAAATATGTATTTTTAAATTCACAACCAGAATGAAGATTACATATGCATAGGTCTAAATTTGGCTACAGCCAAAATGAAACAATCCTACAGTGCAGTTTGGAATAATTAAAATCTTACAAAATAAATTTTAGTCCAAAATCTTCAACAGCTCTGAAAAATAGTGGTCTCATTTTTTTGTTTGTTTGTTTGTTTGTTTCTTCTTCTTTTTGTGGTAATATCTTTCACAAGATCTGTGTTTCATGGTATTATTATGTCTCTGTCTACTTGATTCCTTCCAATGGATGTGCTGAAATAGAACATGAAGTACCCTTCTCAGAGAATCTCTGACAAAGCTGAAACTATGAAAAGCATGAAATCCCTTTTTTAAAATATCCATGTGTTTCTGAGAAACTGAGTGTCATTCTGTGTTACTGTTTCTTTTGGTTTCTGGAAGGAAAAGGAAGATGACTCATGTAGTACAGATGATCCAGTTTTAGTGTGTTTCTGGCTTTCAAAAACTTCTTTGGTCAGAGTCTGAGTTTTACAGATGCTTTGAAATTACCCTTCATTTTACCTACAGGGCACATCTTTGGATAAATGAACCATGAACTTACCAAACTTTACAGACCCACATTCATATTGAAAAGTATTTTAGTAAATTATTGTTTTATGATTAGATGGCATATTATGGACAGGTGATTTTATTTCTTTATTTATTTTAAGAGAATTAATTTTCTGTGGGTTTAATAAGCTGAAGAGACTCACAAAAGTATGGAGCAGGCAAGCTAGAACTACTGTAGTAAGAGGTACTTCATGGTGACAAGTTGAGGGGAAGACACACACCTCTTAAGAATCACAAATAATCTGGAAGTTTTTATTTCTGACAGAAATACATTCCATAGCATAATATAGCAAAAGATGCTACGCTTCAAGCATTTCTGCAGAGGTTCTTGCCATTTATTCTTCTTTGAAGATGAGGAAAAATAATCCAGTTTTAGAATTAGGTGGTAAGAGGAGAGTCTGAGGGAAGGAAGGGACAACTTACCAAGCCAGGGAAGCTCCTATCTTAGAAAAGCTATGAAAATTCCTCAGTGTTAAGAATGACTGAGAATTGTTCAACATTGTTTTGTATTTTCATTCTCTACATTCCTTTCCAAGTATGTAATCAAGTTTTTAACACTTCCCTTCACTAGAGTGACACTTCCTTTCAGTTTATGTGTGTTTCATCATGAAGGTTATTCCCAGAGTAACGAGTCTAAATACTGAATTTATATTTATATTTATATATACTAAAGAAATAGAGCTCAGAGGATGTCTGCAACTCAGTAGAATTTGGGGATTTTTAGAAATTACTGTATCACAGAATCACAGAATCACAGAATTGTCTAGGTAGGAAGAGATCCCAAGATCATCTAGTCCAACCTCTGACCTAACACTAACAAGTCCTCCACTAAACCATATCACTAAGCTCTACATTTAAACCTCTTTTAAAGACCTCCAGGAATGGTGACTCCACCACTTCCCTGGGCAGCCCATTCCGATGTCTAACAACCCTTTTGGTAAAGAAGTTCTTCCTAATATCCAACCCAAAACACCCCTGGAGCAACTTTAGCCCATTCTTCCTCGTCCTGTCACCAGGCACATGGGAGAATAGACCAATGCCCACCTACAGCCTCCTTTAATGTACTTATAAAGAGCACTTGAGCACCTCCATGTCCTTCTTGTATTGAGGGGCCAAAAACTGAACACAGTGCTCAAGGTGTGGCCTCACCAGAGCTGTGTACAGGAGCACAATCACTTCCCTAGCCCTGCTGGCCACACTGCTTCTTATGCAAGCCAGGATGCTGTTGGCTTTCTTGGCCACCTGAACATACTGCTGGCTTCTATTCAGCTGACTATCCACCAATACTCCCAGGTCCTTCTCCGCCTGGCAGCTTTCCAACCACTCATCTCCCAGCCTGTAGCTCTGCTTGGGGTTATTGCACCCCAGGTGCAGGACCCGGCACATGGCCTTGTTGAACTTCATACTGTTGACCTCAGCCCATCCGTCCAGCTTATCCAGATTCTCCCACAGAGCCTTCCTACCCTTGAGCAGAAAAACACACGCACCTAACTTAGTGTCATCTGTGAATTTACTGGGGGTGCGCTCAATCCCCTCATCCAGATCATCGATGAAGATATTAAAGATGACCGGCCCCAGTACCAAGCCTTGGGGAACGCCACTAATGACCAGCCTTCAGCTGAATTTGACTCCATTCACTACAACTCTTTGGCCCCAGCTATCCAGCCAGTTTTTAACCCAATTAAGTGTATGCCAGTCCAAGCCATAAGCAGCCAGTTTCTTGAGGAGAATGTTGTGGGGAACAGTGTCAAAGGCCTTACTGAAGTTAAGGTAGACCACATCCACAACCTTTCCCTCATCTTTCAAGCATGTGACTTTGTCATAGAAGGAGATCAGGTTCATCAAGCAGGATCTGCCTTTCATAATCCCATGCTAACTGGGCCTGATCGCGTGGTTGCCCTGCAAGTGCCGCATGATGACACTCAAGGTAATCTGCTCCATGAACTTCCCTGGCACTGTTGTCAAACTGACAGGCCTATAGTTCCCTGGGTCTACCCTTCTGCCCTTCTTGTAGATGGGCGTCATGTTTGCTAGCTGCCAGTCAACTGGGACCTCCCCCAATAGCCAGGACTGCTGATAAATGATGGTAAGCGGCTTCGCCAGCTCCTCCGCCAGTTCTCTCAGTATCCTCAGGTGGATCCCATCTGGCCCCATTGACTTGCATACATCCAAGTGCCATAGCAGGTAAAACCATTTCTTCGTGGATAGTGAGGGCCACATTCTTCTCCCCATTCCCTTCCACCAGTTCAGGGTACTGGGTATCCAAAGAGCAACTGGTTTTGCCTCTAAAGACTGAGGCAAAGAAGGCATTAAGCACCTCTGCCTTTTCCTGATCTTTTGTAACTAAGTTCCCCCCCACATAGAGTAAAGGCTGGAGATTCTCCTTAGTCCTTCATTTTGCATTAATGTATTTGTAAAAACTTTTTTGTTGTCTTTAACGGCAGTAGCCAGATTGAGCTCCAGATGAGCTTTGGCCTTCCTAATTTTGTCCCTGCACTACCTCACAACATCCTTATAGTCCTCCTCAGTGGCCCGCCCTCTTTTCCAAAGATTGTAAACCCTCTTTTTCCTGCTAAGCTCAAGCCACAATTCTCTGTTCAGCCAGGATGGTCTTCTTTCCTGACAGTTCATCTTTGGGCACGTGGGGACAGACTGCTCCTGCGCCATTAAGATTTTCTTCCTGAAGAGCACCCAACCTTCCTGGACTCCTCTGCCCTTCAGAACTGCCTCCCAAGGGACCCTACCAACCAGTGTCCTGAACAGTTCAAAGTCAGCCCTACGGAAGTTCAATACAGCAGTTTTACTGGTCCCCTTCCTGGCCTCGCCAAGAATAGAGAACTCCACCATTTCATGGTCACTCTGCCCAAGACAGCTCCAGACCACCACATCTCCCACCAGTCCTTCTCTGTTTGTGAAGAGAAGGTCTAGAGGGGCACTTCCCCTGGTAGGCTCACTAACCAGCTGCATCAGGAAGCTACCTTCCATGCTCTCCAGAAACCTCCTAGACTGCTTTCTCTGGGCTGTGTTGTGCTTCCAGGATATATCTGGGAAATTGAGGTCCCCCACAATAACAAACACTGATGATTTTGCAACTTCTGTTAGCTGTCTGTAGAACTCCTCATCAGTCTCCTCATCCTGGCTTGGTGGTCTATAACAGACCCCCACCAGGATGCTTGCCTTGTTGGCCTTCCCACTGATCCTAACCCATAGGGACTCCAGGTTATCTACCTGAAATTTTATAAGGCCTTTTACTTGGTCCCACATGACATCCTGATCTTCTAATTGGAGAGAGAGGGATTTGAAGTGTGGTCCATTCAGTGGATAAGGAATTGGCTTGAAGGTCACACACAGAGAGTGGTGGTCTAAGGTTCTATGTCCAGGTAGAGGCCAGTGACGAGCAGTGTCCCACAGGGATCCATCTGGGACTAGTACTGTTTAATACCTTTATCAGTGACATAAACAGTGGGATTGAGTACACCCTCAGCCAGTTTGCAGATGGCACCAAGCTGAATGGTGCAGTTGATACTGAAGAAGGAAGAGATGTATTCCAAAGGGACCTGGATAAGTTTGAGAAGTGGGCCCATGTGAACTGCATAAAGTTCAACAAGTCCAAGTGCAAGGTGGTGCACCTGGGTGCAGTCCCAGATGGGAGTAGAGACTCATAGAGAAGAACTTGAGCGCAGCACTGCAGAGAAAGACTTGGGAGTTCTGGTAGATGGAATTCTTGACATGAGCTGGCAGTGAGCACTTGCAGAACAGAACGCCAACTGCATCCTGTGTTGCATCAACAGACAAGTGTCCAGCAGGTGAAGGGAGGTAATTATCTTTCTCTAGTCTGCCCTTGTGAGGCACCACTTGGAGTACTGAGTCCAGGTCTGGAGCTCCCAGCACAAGAAGGATGTTGATCTGTTAGCCCAATAAACTAAGCTCTGATAAATAAAACAAGATCAATAAAACTAGCCCAATAAACAAAGCTCTGATTTTTTATAGACTCAAAAGAGGACAACTGTGAAGGTGAATACCTGTTAAAAATAAGTATCTGCCTCAATAAGCAATTACTCTGATGCATTAAGCGATAACAATCACATTTATTTTGAAATTTGGTAAAGCACAAGGCAGTATTTTGTCATTGGCACAACTGTGTTCCATTATGCATCATAATTTAATCATCAAACAAGTGCAAGTTTATAGGGCCTGATGACATGCATCCAAGGGTCCTAAAAGAATCGGCTCATGTAGTTTCCAGGCCTCTGTCCGTCATATTTGAAAAGTTCTGGCAGTCAGGTGGAATCTCTTCTGACTGGAAAAGGAGAAACATCACTCCCATTTTTTAAAAGGGTAGAAAAGAGGAACCAGGGAAATACAGACAGGTGAGCCTCACCTCTGTACCTCTCAACATCATGGAAAAGATCCTCCTGGAAGCAGTGTCAAGGCACATGCAAGGCAATAAAGTGATCTGAGACAGCCAGTATGGCTTCACCAAAGGCAAATCCTGCCTCTCCAAACTTGTGGCTTTCTACAATGGAGTGACTACATCAGTTGACAAGGGAGGACTGACAGATGTCATCTACCTGGATTTAAGGCCTTTCATGGAATCATAGAATCATTAAGGCTGGAAAATGCCTTCAAGACCTTCTGGTCCAACATTCACCCTACTACCAATGTCACCCACTAAACCATGTCCCGAAGCACCAGATCCAAACTTTCCTTAAACACCCCCATGGACGAGGACTCCACCACCTCCCTGGGCAACACGTTCCAATGCCTAACCACTTTTTCTGAGAAGGAATTTCCAAACTAAACCAAAACAAACTAAACTAAACAAAAGTCCAAAAGGAATTTCCAAACTAAACCTCACCTGGCACAGCTTGAGGCCATTCCCTCTAGCCCTATCACCTGTGAGGTCAACCTCCAGCTCCCCACAACTTCCTTTCAGGTAGTTGTAGAGTGCAATAAGGCCTCCCCAGAGCCTCCTCTTCTTCAGATTGAACAACCCCAGTTTCCTCAGCCTCTCTTCATAGGACTTGTGTTCCAGGCCCTTCTCCAACTTCATAACCCTACTCTGGACATGTTACAGGGCCTCGATGTCCTCCAGTGTAATGAGGGGCCCAAAACTGAACACAGTACTTGAGGTGCAGCCTCACCAGAGCAGAATGCAGGAGGAGGATCAGCTCCCCGGTCCTGCTGGCTACATTATTCCTGATACAAGCCAGGATGCCATTGGCCTTCTTGGTCACCTGAGCACATTGCCAGCTCATGTTCAGATGATCACTACTCTCTGGGCCCATCCGTCCAGACAGTTTTTAACCAAGCAAAGAGTGTACCTGTACCTTCTCCAGAAGAATACTATGGGAGACGATGTCAGAGGCCTTACTGAAGTCTAGGTACACTATATCAACATGCTTTCCTTCATCCATGGTACCACATGACATCCTAGTGTCCTAATTGGAGACAGGGATTTGATCCGTGGATCATTTGGTGGATGAAGGGTTGGCTGGGCTGCATCAAAAGAGGAGTATCCAGCAGGTGGAGGGAGTAGACTGTCCCCCTCTAGTCTGCCCTTGTGAGGCGCCACTTGGAGTACTGAGTCCAGGCCTGGAGCTCCCAGCACAAGAAGGATGTTGATCTGTTAGAACGGGTGCAGAGGACAGCTACAAAGATGATCAAAGGGCTGGAGTTCCTCTCTTATGAAGAAAGGTTAAGAGAGCTGGGGTTGTTGAACCAGGAGAAGGCTCCAGAGTCTCCTCAATGAGTCCTTAAAGTACTTAAAGGGGGCTTAGAAAAAAGTTGGAAACTTTTTGCTCAGTCAGATAATGATAGGATGAGCAGGAATGGTTTTAAACTCAGACAAAGAAGATTTAGGTTGGAGATTAAGAGGAAGTTCTTCACTCAGAGGGTGCTGAGACACTGGAACAGGTTGCCCAGAGAAGTGGATGCCTCATCCCTGGAGGTGTTCAAGACCAGGTAGATGAGGCTCTGGGCAACCTGATCTAGTGGATGGCATCCCTGCCCATAACCATGCCAGGGTTAGAGTTAGATGGTCTTTGAGGTCCCTTCCAGCCTAAGCCATTCTAGATTTTACAGTCTTGAATGCTGTCATGTGGCCCAGTCAGCATGGGCTTACGAAAGGCAAATACTGTTGGTGAAACTGATCATCTACAACAAGCTAATGTGCTTAGTGGATGAGGGAAAGGCTGTGGATGTGGACTTCCTAGGTGTTAGTAGAGCTTTTGACACTTTTCCACAGCATTCGTCTTGAGAAACTGAATACTCACGTCTTGGATAGGCATACATCTTTCTGGGTAAAAAAGTAGCTGGGTGGCTGGCCCCAAAGTGTTGTAATAAATGGAGATAAATCCAGTTAGAGGATACTCACAAGCAGTGCACTCCAGGACTCAGTACTGTAGCTAGTTCTTTTCAATATATTTATCAATGATTTGGATAAGAGGATCGAGTCCACCCTTTTTAAGTTTATGGATGATTCCATGTTGGGACTAATTGTTCATCTGCTTTAAAGTAGGAACGTTCCACAGAGGGATGTGGATAGTCTGGAGCAATGAGCCAAGGCCAACTATATGAAGTTCAACATGTGCCTTGTCCTCTACTTGAGGCACAACAAGCCCATGCAATGCCAGAAGCTGGGGAAAGAGTGCCTGGAAAGCTGACCAGTGAAAAGGGACCTAGGTGTATTAGGCAATAGCCAGCTATGTATAAACCAGAAGTGTGCTCAGGTGGCCAAGAAGGCCAACAGCATCCTGGCTTGTATCAGGAATAGAGAGGCCAGCAGGACTAGGGAAGTGATTGTCGCTCTGTACTTGGCTCTGTTGAGGTTGTGTCTTGAATACTGAGTTGTGGGCCCCTAACTACAAGAAGGACATCCAGATGTTTCCTTGTGTCCAAAGAAGAGCAACAAAGCTGGTAAAGGTTCTAGAGAGCAAGTCTTATTCAAGTACAACAAGGGCAAGGGAAGGGTCCTGTACCTAAGAAGGAATAACACCAAGCACCAGTAAAAGCTGGGTGCTATACTGCTGGAGAGCAGTTCTGCAGAGAGGGAACTGGGAGTCCTGGTGGACAGCAGGCTGATTATGAGTTAGCAATGTTTGTGCCCTTGTAGCCAAGAAGGCCAATGGTATCCTGGGCTGCATTCAGAAGAGTGTTGCCAAAAAAGAAGAAGGAAGGTGATCCTTCCCCCTCCACTCAGCCCTCATGAGGCCACACCTGCAGTATCATGTCCAGTTCTGGGCTCCCCAGTATTAAGAGGGACATAGAACTACTGGAGCAAGTTCAGAGGAGGGCTACTAAGATGATTTTTTGGACTGGAGCACCTGTCATACAAGGACAGGTTGAAAGAAATGGGCCCATTTAGCCTGGAAAAGAGAAGACTGAGGGGAGACCTCATTAATGTATATAAATATTTTAGGGGGGCGGGGGTGTTGAGAAGATGGGGCTGGTCTCTTTTCAGTTGTGCCCAGTGACAGGAAGAGAGGTAGTGGGCATAAATTGAAGCCCAGGAGGTTCTGGCTTGATATGAGGGCTATGAAGATGGTGAAAGTAATAGAGGTGAAAACATATGAGGAGTGGCTGAGGTCGCTTGGCCTGTTCAGCCTGGAGAAGAGGAGGCTGAGGGGAGACTTCACAGAATCACAGAATCACAGAATTTCTAGGTTGGAAGAGACCTCAAGATCATCGAGTCCAACCTCTGACCTAACGCTAGCAGTCCCCACTAAACCATATCCCTAAGCTCTACATCTAAACGTCTTTTGAAGACTTCCAGGGATGGTGACTCCACCACTTCCCTGGGCAGCCTGTTCCAATGCCTAACAACCCTTTCAGTAAAGAAGTTCTTCCTAACATCTAACCTAAGACTCCCCTGGCGTTCCCTCCCCTTCATCACAGTCTAAAGCTTCCTCACTAGGGGGAGTGAAGGGGCAGGCACCGATCTATTCTCATTAGTCACCAATGATAGGACCTGGGGGAATGGTGTAGAGCTGAGGCAGGGGAGGTTTAGGCTAGACATCAAGAAGAGGTTCTTCACCGAGAGAGTGGTCACACACTGGAACAGGCTTCCCAGTGAAGTAGTTACAGCACCAAGCCTGTTGGAATTTAGGCATTTGGACTGTGCACTTAGTCACATGGTCTAAACTTTTGGATAGACCTGTGTGGTGCCAGGATTTAGACTTGATGATCCTTATGGATCCCTTCCAACTTGGGATATTCTATGATTCTACAATTCTATGATGGAAAACTTCTTTACTATGAGGGTGACAGAGCACTGGAACAGGTTGCCCAAAGAGGTAGCAGAGTCACCTTCTCTGGAGATATTCAAACCTACCTGGATGCCATCCTGTTCAGTATGCTCTAGGAGGTGATCCTGCTTGGTAGGAGGGTTGGACTAGATGACCTTCAGAAGTCCCTTCCAACCCTGCTTATTCTGTGATTCTTATGAGAAGCAGTTGAGGGAACTGGAGTTATTTAGTCCAGAGTAAAGGAAGCTCAGGGGAGACTTACTGCTCTCTGTCCTACCTCAAAGAAGGTTGTAGTAGGGTGGGTGTAAGTGTCTTCTCCCAGGCAAGAAGTAATAGGACAAGAGGAAAGGGCCTAAAGTTGCACCAGGGAGGTCTGGTTTGGATATTAGGAGAAACTTGCACTGAAAGGGTTGTAAGGCAATGGAACAGGCTGCCCAGGGAAGTATTTCAGTCACCATCCCTGGAAGTATTCAAAAGACATTAAGATGTGGTGCTCATGGATGTAATTTAGTAGTAGATTTGGCAGTGCTAGGTTAACAGTTTGACTTGATGATCTTAGGTCTTTCTAACCTAAATGATTCTATGATTCTATGACTAATAAGACCATATTCCCTGCTGGTATGCCTGCTGGTTCACTGAAACTATACAAGAAACTAACTTGTCTCACAGCTATTTATAGAAAAAATAAAGAGGCATTACTACTATCAAATCCCTAATCCTTGTGGCTGAAATGTAAGTATGTGTTATAATCCAGTGGATAATATAGGATGCACTAGTAGGTAATATCAGCCTCTAAAAAGAAAAGCTAGCACATCATTAACTAATATAGCATCTTCTTTGTTTATGCCTTTGCAAGGATTTATTTATAATGTAAAATCTAAACTGTAACTGTAATTTGTGTTTTTGTTCTTGTTGTTTTGTTTGTTTTAAAGTTCAGGAAAGTTTTTAAGCACCTTCATAATTTGTCTTGTATGTATTACATCATCATTGCTTTAGAGCCATCAAGACCGTTCATTGATCATAGCTTGCAGCTGTGACCCTCACTTTTTAAGACAAAAGATGGCCTTTCATTTGTGAGTAATTTGATTTTTCTCATCAAGGTCTTGCTGTGATGGTTATTTTTACATGGGATAGATGTCAGTGAAAAGTGCAGGATACAGCTCTTCTGACCTGGAGGCATAAGAGCAGTATGAGTAAAACATCTTTAATAAATGTACTCCTTCAACAGTAAACCTACCATCCAAGATGAGTGAAAAAACTTGCTAGTGCTTAACAAGCTCTGGAAAAAAAAATATATATATATATATTTTCAACTTCACTGTTTTCTTTTTCTTTTCATTTTTTACAAGTACAAATATCTTCTAGTGGATGTCCCCCTAACGAGTATTTCTAGAAGGATTAAACTATTTGTTCTTTTAGAAAGGTGAGGCAGAGGAAAGCAGAGTAGAAAGGAAACAGACTTTTCACAGGGAAACATGTTTCTTTCAAAAAGAATTTTTGAAATATTTTGAAAATGGTTAAATGACATAGTGAATTAGATACGCACATCAGCCATTAAGGCATAATGGAAAACACACTAAAAACTTGGAGAATTGAGTGATAGTTGAGGGACTATGTGCTGTAGGCAAATGCAATGAGTAATGCCCATTTGGGCAAGGGGTGCCTACATTCATCTGGGAAATAGTAAACCCCATTCAGTGCTTAGTGAAGTCGGTAGAAATATTCCAGCTGGCTTTAATGAGAATTGCACTCGATCCCTAGATTTCAGTAAAATAACTGCAGAATTGAAGATGAACTATAATCAAGACAATCTTTCCAGAGGTAATTTTGAACACTTTTCCTCCTAAAAGCATAAGAAAACATAGAAAGTGATATAAAGGAAAGCACAACTCAAACTCTAACATAGCTCTTAGATTTTTATTTTTTTTTTTTTCCCTGTAGAAATAGTACAGAGAAGGATGCCTAATTCACCTGTATTTTGAAATGAAGACATATACATGTTTTTCTGTTTTCCCATCAATCTGACACAAGATATAAAGACTTAGTATGTGTGTTATGCTCATATCAAGGAAAAATTTTATTCATACAATATAGAAGGAAAATTACTATTTGAGGTGCTCTTTCTAAGAGCATAACTACACCAATAATTCAGATTTTCTCCCATTATCCTGGGGATAATGTAAGTGTCCTTACTTTCCAGTCTCTTAGAAAATACTACCTCAGATTCCATTCCACTTTAGGATCAGGACAGAATTGTGTTTGAAGTTTTATTTGATAAAGAAGTACATACATGCATACGTACAAATATACATCGTAGGGGTTGGAAATTGAAAGTGCTTTCATGTCAAACAAGGTATAAAATATGAAAGGACCTAATCTTATCTACAGTTTAGAAAGAACTGCTCCTATATGATGTGTGTAAGTAAAGGAAAAAAAAAAAACTGAACTCAATGTACTTTATTTTGATAATTATTTTCAAGATACATTAGACAGATTTATTCACATTTATTGCTGTTGCTTGTTTGTTTGTTTTTAATTTTTTGCTATTTCCAAATAAGTTGTTTACTTAATGGACTACGATGGTTGGCCGTCCTGGGACTAGTTAGGGAAGTCTTGTGACACAGCTGTTCCTTTTGAATATAACTACATATCTGTAATACTTGTATATTTAAAATTAATTTAAGATGTCATGGAAGCAAGGCGGTAGCTTCTGTATATACAGCAATTGTGATCTGTGGTCCCCATCCCCCTCCCATTATTAAATATTTTGTTTTAACCTTGCAGCCTCACAGAATCTGGATATTACTTCCAGCCACTCCAAACCTCTGCTCTGCATCATCTTCCAAAATGAGAAAAGTAGTTCAACTATCTAACTCCCTGTGTATACCGCATCCCTGTGTATTTGTAAAGTTTTCAAATCTGTGGTTGTAATTTGATTTTGCAGGCCATGTTCTGTAACTCACCTCTTCAAATACATTGAAAGCAAAAAGACACATAGTTTACAGTCTTCCAAAAGTAATGAATTTCAAGCTAGATTATAAAAAGTGTATGTTACAGAAAAATCTGATATGCTTTTCTAGTTGTTAGGAGTTACAGTTACCTACTGTAACTGTAACTTGTAAATCAAGCATTTTTGGGGGGAGTGGGGGTGGTGATACAAATTTCTCTCTCTTGCTAGAATCCTGAATCCTTGAATACAAACAATGACAATCTTCTCTCATCTTCATATCTTCTCCTGTGAGTTATTCCTACGTCTGTAGGCTTCCTTGTTTATTAAGACACAGTAGTAACTACTTGATCATTTTATTCTGCTTCAGAAAAAGTCTCAGCCCTACTACAATTCCCAAACAAAAGTTAAAAGAAAATGTTACCAAATAGTTCACTAAAGAACCTTTAATTTTTTTTAGACAAAAAAAAAAAAAGTAAGACAACCTTTTTTTTTTTTTTTTTTTTAGCACAAAGACATTTGGTAAAACAAACAAATAGACAAAAAATATCTAAAAATCAACACAGAAACAAAGAAAATTTTACAACAACAACAAATAAATTTTAAGAAGGGTTCTCCAAGTTAATTACATTTTGTCTTAATTTGTCATAAATCAACAGTTAGAAGTTTTATATTTAAACTTTGAAGTAACAATATATTCAATTCTTCTTATAGCATAACTACTTACCAAGTTAATGAGACATAAAAAAGTCCTCATTCCTACTAAAACTGCTTCTTTTTGGTCAGGATTCAGGATTCAGCTAAAGCGGTTCAATATATTATGAAATCACTCTCTTTAATGTGGTAGTATTCACTACTTTATTAACAGCAATTTTTGCACTTAAAAATTGTTCTCAATGTCTTAAAGGATGATGTGACATCCTCATTTGCATCTTAAACTCATTTCTGCTATTTCATTTTTATGTCCTGTGTATAGATAATTACCTGGTTGCTTGGGATTTCAAGATAAGTGAAAAGCACAGTTTCAGACATGTGTACTCCATTTGACATAGTAAGTGCCAGGTAAGACTATACACATAAATATTTTTAACAAGAAGTTATTGTGCCTTTCATTGGCATTCTAGGTGAATACACAAGGAGAAGTTACTTCTCAAGAACCAAGCTACTTAAAAATAGCCATGTATCTAGCTGCCAGGTCAGGAAAAGTTGAAACAATTGTGTAATTTTGTAATTGCAAGTTCTTTGGTAGGTTGTTTTGAAGAACATTGAAGCTCTGTTTTATCCTCAAGTTGTAGAAATCTGCTTTTAGATACCAACTGGCAGATCTTCAAATTGCAAACCATATGCTCTCCCTCCTAAGTGTAATAGTACTGTGAGTTTACATTCTTTTGCATTTATAATGATCAGGTGCATAAATAAAAAGGCTGACTTTTTTTTTTTTTTTTTTTTTTTTTTTTTTGTGGGATGTCTAGATGTTTGAGAACTTCTAGTAATGCGTAGATTCAAACAGGACTTCAGCAGTGAGAACCATGAATGGGTATCCATGTTTTTTCAAGATCCCATACAGTTATCATGACCCCTACAATATTTCCTGAGGATTTCTTTTTTCTATCACAGCAAACTGCAAGAGGAAAACAAAACAAAACAAAACAAACAAACAAAAAAGAACAGCGTTCCTCCCCTGAAAACAGAAAAAATAACCCAAATCAAATGTATTCCCAACTCTGAAATAGTTCCTTAAAGAGTTAAGCATTTTCAATTTGGAGTTACACTTTCAATTTGAATGTCAAAAACTCACAACACTGAACATCAGTGACTAGCTGAGCTAGGATCAGAGATACTGGCAGTGATTACTAAAAAAATAAGGAAGGTGGATAAAGTTCCTGAAAACCAAATAAAAGGCACCTACGTTTTAAAAGTGATTAGTGAGGGAAATGAGCCAGACAATTATGTCTGTTCTTGATGAATGGTTAGGAAAAATTAGGATTTGTAGAGGAAGAAGATGACCACAGTGGGAACCCTCTGTCAGAAGCTGCATCACTTCTTGGTGCCTTTTGAAATAAGCATGAATCTCATGGCCTTCCAGTAAACCTCCTACCTCCAGGCCTATCATGCTCCTCTACACCTTTCAAACTAACTTCCATCTATACTGGATCCTGTAAGTGTGAAACAAGCAGTCCTTCCCTTTTGATTAAGTCCCAATTACCTTTTGATTGGGCATTCTCTTACCCAAAGAGTGAGAGGACACACTGTCTCTTTATGGCCAAAGGCACACCTCATCTCACTCTCCCCTGGCCTTTCCCTTTCTCCAGTCCTGTAAGGCACTAGTGTAGGTATGTCTGAAAGATTCAAGCATGGCAATCCAGGCCAGGGAACCAGTCTGGGCAAAACCTGAACTTCTAAAAGCTTAAAAACTTTAAAAGTGATTGTACAACAAATAAAAACTATTTCTAGCCTGAATCACTTCTTTCCTCCAGTTGACTCTTTTTACCCTCAATGTTTGTGCTGGCATGATGGGAAAATAGTATAAAAGTAGAATCAGGTAAATATGAAAGAACCAAGAGGACAGAATTGCTTGCTTAGCATAGTTGTTAGTGCTAAGCAAAAGTCCTTATGAAACCATGCAGCTACTTGTTGAGAAAGAGATGGGTCAAATGTTTACAGAAATCAAAGGGGAGGCTCACTCCATTAATGATTTTTGATAGATGTATTTTTGGATCTGCTTTGTTGTTGTTGTTGTTTGTTTGTTTAAATAAGCTGTTTGATTTGTAAGTTTGACTCTGTGAGTATATAAGTAGTCAAATATATTCAGTAGTAATAGTGAACTAGAAATCATTAACTTTTTAAAAAAATATTTTCAGAATCTGAAGGTCTATTCTGTTGTAGCTTCATTTATTGCAGTGGATATTTTCTGAGCAGCTAAGTGTGTGATACAGAGTCAGCCTTGAAGTTTTGTTATGGTTTTAATGAAGTTTATAAAATTATTGTCTTCTATTTTGAGTACAAGGTTTCCTTAAATTATATATATATATATATAAAAAAAAAAAAGTTGAGAATTTTACTCTTGCAGAAGAAATACAGTTTTAGACTGCATATCCCATATGCCAACATTTAAATGCTGTGCTGTCTCACTCCTTTTTTCCTCCTCTCACTCTCCTCCATAGGCCAATATATTGCATCGAGACCTTACCTGAGTGCACAAGAAATGAATGGAAATTTGCAAAAAAATAAAGAAAATGTAATATAAAATCCAGATGTGATGTTTCTACCACTTGTGAACAATTCTAACTTTTTCTTCAAGAAGACTTAAAATGCTCAGAAAAAGAGCATCAATGGATGGTTCAATAAAAGACATACAAAGATGTATTTATTACGACTGAATAGGTATTTCCAAAGAAGCAGCAGTGAAAAAAAAAAAAAAAAAAAAAGAAAAAGAAAAGAAAAAAAAGAAAAAAAAGCAAAAACAAATAAACAAAAAAAACCACCACCACCAACAAAAAAACACCATCAACAACAGAAACTATTAAGTATTTTAGAATATGCAGTCTAGAACAAATATTTTCTGATTGTCGCTCATTTGTACCTGCAGTAATAGCAAGAAAGTGAAGTGACGGTGGTGCTGTGATCCTACTTTTTTTTTTTTTTATGTTCTCACAGGAAGAGAGAAACAGACTTTGAAGCTGAATTTGCCAGAATCAGACTCTGGAGAGAGCAAAAAATGGAGTGTGATGTCTGAGGATCATTATATTCCTTGTAGGCACAGCTAGAGTCTTAGCACCATTCACCGGTGTGAGTGATACCATGTCTCATTTTGTTTAACACGGCATCTGTGTTGCAAGTAGTGTAGCCTAGTTATTGCTAATGGTAGCAGCAGTAGCATCAAGAGATGATAGCTGCTCTGTTATATACAGTTGCCTGAGGTTAATCACATGCTGAAGTTCACTGTTCCTGTGACTCTAAATACAGCTCCTCTTTTCAGCATTTACCCAATGTACATCAGTACCTAACACATTTTTGTTGTTGTTGTTGGCATGTTTGTTTTTTTGCAAATATAGAACTAAAAGGTATTTCCTGAGTCACTGAAATGTCCTGTTGTAAATGTTCATAAGCATATCAAGCTCTGTGAAAGAGGAGATAGAGACTTCAATCTTACTTATACAAATGTATAGATAAACTGATAAACGCTTTAGTGCAAGCTACCTATTTAAGGTCAATTTTTTTATTTATTTATAGATTATTTTCCTCCTGTTTCCTCCTGTGATGTATGTCTAAATCAAAATCAAGTACCTTCTTGACCTGTCTTTTTCAAAGCTAAAAAATAAAACAGATCATCTGGTGTCTACCATGATTATTGTTAAACTCCTTGCTTGTCCTATATCTTCCAGAGTAAGTGCTTATCTAACACTTCTCATCTGCAAAGGAAATATTTTGCAGAAGCAAAAATTAATAGAACTTTATGAATCTTAGCCACGGTTTGGGATGGTTTGGGATTTTCTGTTTATTTGTTTGTTCTTAATACAAAGCCCTTGTGTAGCTCTGCATTTCTAATGTACAGCTTAAATTGTAGGGTAGGTACCTCAGAGCAAAATAAGCTTCTGTCAGTTTTTGTATCTGCTGTTTACAAAGGAATCATTGCCTAATTACAACTGTATTGGTCCACAAGCCTCAGTTTTGTATTATTCAGTATGAAGCAATAATGCAGAGGCTTTGATGTAGAGCTCTTAACATGAGACAATGCAAATGACATTTACTAGCAATTTTTTTCCCCATTAATGAACAGTACTTCAGGGAGCGTAAAGGCAAGAGGCATATAATTTCTGAACTATTTAAATTGCTAATTAGATCTGTACAGGAGGTGTATTCCTAATGCAGACAATTACAACAGCTCCTAAGTGTTTGCCTTACAGTTGCTAATTACTGCAGAAGCCAATTAATTGCTGTTGACTTTTTGTATTCTTTTGCATATCACCAGTTAATATTTACATTTATAATGAAGACAAAATTGGCAAACACTGTGTCATTTTGTAATGAACAATTCCAGTTTCTAAACAATGAGCACATTATCTCATTTGCGCCTGAAGAGTACAGCTGATTAGCATATGTTCTGTGCATGCTAAAACAATATTGCTCTTTCTTCTAAAGAATGAAAACGTCATTTAGGTGCAGCAAGTACAGGTGCAGTGCTTTAAGGTGTTTAGAAATGCTTGTCTTCATAAACTGTTAACTGCAAAAATGAACACACCCACCTACATATACTTGAGAAAAAGGCTGGAAAAGCCCCAGACCCTAAGTGCAATACTTTCTTTGAAGGACTGCACACTGTTGTGTTCAAATTGGGCAGACCCACCCAAGAGCATACATTTTTGTAACTTCCTGGTTAAAAATTAGCAGGATGAAATAGGCCCAGATGCAGGGGTGAAATCTTGCCCCATGCACTATAGTTTTGCAGGCAATTTTACTGATGGGATCAGTGGGGCCAGGTTTCACATGGATTTCTCTCTTATTTACTGCCTCAGGCTCTACGTATAATATTACCTGCTCCAAAGGAAAATAAATTTTGTCTGAATGTCCCCTTTTTATGACTGTCTTATGGAATTTGATATAAATTATATTTCTGCTCTAGAGTTTCCTTAGAAAACTATAAGAAACTAAGCCACTTGTAGAAAGTATTAAATTTCTTACTACATGCACAGAAACTAGTTGTGTCTGTGTATTTTAGTTATATACAGGTTAAGATCTGCCCTAATATTGGCCAATTAAATGACCAAGAAGAATATAGAACTTATAATGGTCCTGCCCTAAACAGATATTATTAGACCCATCTTTGGTTTTACTTAACTCTAACAGTTATTATATTCAAGCAAGGACAGATTGTAATTCTATGCTTTCCTGACTATATGAAAGTAAGAGGACCATAGGGGTAGTGAATGAGAGCCTGGTGTCAGTTCTCCACCCAAGCACAGGACTCTACCACTACAGAACAAGCAAATCTTTTGAATGTAATTCCCTGGGTAGCCATAAAACCATTTCTTCCCTTGCTATGTACCAGCATCAGTGCAGAAGGTAAAGAGTGCAGAACAGCTGCGGAAACATTATCTTCACCCACAGTGCTAAAATATCCCTTATGGGATTAGCATATGGAAAGGATGACTGTCGTAGTTGAAACGTATTAGCTGATGAAGTCTGTATCAGTATAACTAGAGGATTTCAGGAGTCTCTTGGCATGATTCATTAGCTAGTATTTTTTTCAGTAATTCCCACTCTGAATTTTGATTTTTCCTCTATCCAAAATGGACTCCACTAATGACTCTGCCCTTTATGTTCAAGGCATATGGAAATCTGTCTCAATTTATTTTCACCAAATCAAACAAACTAAAATTAATCATGGTAAATTTGACAGTTATAATTCTACAATGGTCTGTGAAATACTCTGTGAGTAGCAATTACATCGGAGATAATGATAATACATTATTTTAAATGTCTGTCATCATTATTATTAATTTGGTACCTATTGTCAAGGCAATAATGATAATGAGCTCTTTGGAGATTTAGGTGGATATTACATTATTTCCCTAGGTGTTCCCAGTGTAATGCAGAATTCAGTAGCCATTAGTAACAGATCCTTGAAAGAATATAAACATAGGAAGATTTTTTGTTTGTTCTGTGTATAAACTATGAATAAAGAGTAATCATTGATTTTTATTTTAGATGAATAAAATAGCTGAGTGCAACTAGGAAGATTCCACAAGGCTTCATTCTGCAAGTGATGGCCCTTGCCCCGAGCTCAAAATGGCTGATGCCTCTGCTTATCCGTATTGTAGAAATATATGTTAGAAGTCAAGATAAGGCAATTTTACATCACTGCTCCTTTATTGTGTAATAAATATTGTAATATTTGACTCATAAGAGGAAAGTTTCTGGCATTCATGTGGACAGCAACAACTAAAATCACTGTGATTACTAGAGCTAGAAAGATGAAAGAGAAGTCAGAGTAATAGGCTACTTATATATATATATATTTTTTTTTTTTTTTCCCAAGAGAAAGGCATATGTAAAGAGAAAGCTTCTCATGGTCTGAATTCCATAATTTTTCCCATGTTAATATTTATTTGACATTGTCTTTTTTTTTTTTTTTTTTTTTTTAAGATTTTTTTAAGAAAAATGAAAAAAAAAAAGAATAGTTATTGAGTATTTAAGCATGGGAGGCAATCAATTCCTACTTTTCATTGGTATTCACATGCTTCTCAAACAGAAACACTATTTAAATTGATTCTTATTTAGTTAGCTTTCCAACATTGCTTTCTCTGTATTGTTTCTGCTTCTTTTATTTATTTATTTTTAAATTAGGATGAATCTTTGTAACAGATAATTATTACAAGCTGGAAGGTTTAGTCCTGAACTGCTGTTTTGAAGTATGTGAGGTTTTTATTCTAGGCAACCATGATTATTTTAGAAAGTTTGGAAGTTTTCTGGGTGTTTCTGGTGTAACAGCATAACCATAAGTAGCTTGTAACAGTGTGAGATGTCTAGATAGGAATGTACCACATAGAAGCTATACTGATTTTGGATGTGCCCTTGTAATCACTACTGGAAAGCCAGCAGTGAAATACTGTATCTGGTGAAAATATCCGTAGTTGGAGGAAGATGGTGGACATTTGGAGAGGTTGCAGAGATAAATAATTAGAACTGTAGGATGCTCCTTATGGTGCAAGACAGGAGTTTGATCTATTTAGCTTGACAAAATGAAAGTTAAATAATAGCTTGTTCTTTGTATCTGACTGCATAAGAGCTAACAGCTTTAATATTGCAAAGCCTAATAACATTCAACTCAGGTAACAGGGCTTGGATTATACAGATCTGAATTTTAGTTTTGCTATGAACTTCTTCCCAGGCCTCAGGTAAATTAATTAAGCTGCTTTGATCCACTTTTTGTATGCACTAAACAGTAATACTGGTCTCAGGCAAAGAGACTTCAAATACTTCTTTAATGCTGTCAGCCTCCCTACCAAATCCCGCAACTCATATTATTAGATCATTTCAACGGTTAACTAACCTCACTCCTAGTATTCTTATGGAAAAAATGAGGGGTCTGGTTATTCAAAGATGCTCTTTCTGCCTCTTCTACTAAGCACTTAGAAAGCACCAGTTGTACCAGTCCATACCAGTTGGCCATTTACAAAGCAATTGCATTGTAGAGGAGATTAAACCCTCATATGGAGATTAGATTCCTTCACATATATGTTCAATACTAGATTATTTTTTCCTCTTATGTAAAAGAACTGAGTAATAGATTCAAATTGAATATTATTGCTGTGATTGTGTACAGTATTAGAATTAAAACAAAAATGAAACATTTTTAATAATTTCTCAATCTTCAATCCTCTCTAATTCTAATGTTTAAAAGATTAATGAAGAGGATGACACCTGTTTCTTAATTAACAAAACTGAAAAAAGAGATCCTCAGATATATTATTTGTCTTCTTCATATGCCAACTTTATATCTTTCATGCTTTAAATTAATGTTGTTATGAAAAGATCACAGAATCTTACAATCATAGAACAGCTCCGCTTGGAAGGGACCTCAGATATCATCTAGTTCCAACTCCCCTGCTACAGATAGGGATGCCATCCACTAGATCAGGTTGCCCAGAGCCTCATCTACCTGGTCTTGAACACCTCCAGGGATGAGGCATCCACTTCTCTGGGCAACCTGTTCCAGTGTCTCAGCACCCTCTGAGTGAAGAACTTCCTCTTAATCTCCAACCTAAATCTTCTTTGTCTGAGTTTAAAACCATTCCTGCTCATCCTATCATTATCTGACTGAGCAAAAAGTTTCCAACTTTTTTCTAAGCCCCCTTTAAGTACTTTAAGGACTCATTGAGGAGACTCTGGAGCCTTCTCCTGGTTCAACAACCCCAGCTCTCTTAACCTTTCTTCATAAGAGAGGAACTCCAGCCCTTTGATCATCTTTGTAGCTGTCCTCTGCACCCGTTCTAACAGATCAACATCCTTCTTGTGCTGGGAGCTCCAGGCCTGGACTCAGTACTCCAAGTGGCGCCTCACAAGGGCAGACTAGAGGGGGACAGTCTACTCCCTCCACCTGCTGGATACTCCTCTTTTGATGCAGCCCAGCCAACCCTTCATCCACCAAATGATCCACGGATCAAATCCCTGTCTCCAATTAGGACACTAGGATGTCATGTGGTACCATGGATGAAGGAAAGCATGTTGATATAGTGTACCTAGACTTCAGTAAGGCCTCTGACATCGTCTCCCATAGTATTCTTCTGGAGAAGGTACAGGTACACTCTTTGCTTGGTTAAAAACTGTCTGGACGGATGGGCCCAGAGAGTAGTGATCATCTGAACATGAGCTGGCAATGTGCTCAGGTGACCAAGAAGGCCAATGGCATCCTGGCTTGTATCAGGAATAATGTAGCCAGCAGGACCGGGGAGCTGATCCTCCTCCTGCATTCTGCTCTGGTGAGGCTGCACCTCAAGTACTGTGTTCAGTTTTGGGCCCCTCATTACACTGGAGGACATCGAGGCCCTGTAACATGTCCAGAGTAGGGTTATGAAGTTGGAGAAGGGCCTGGAACACAAGTCCTATGAAGAGAGGCTGAGGAAACTGGGGTTGTTCAATCTGAAGAAGAGGAGGCTCTGGGGAGGCCTTATTGCACTCTACAACTACCTGAAAGGAAGTTGTGGGGAGCTGGAGGTTGACCTCACAGGTGATAGGGCTAGAGGGAATGGCCTCAAGCTGTGCCAGGTGAGGTTTAGTTTGGAAATTCCTTTTGGACTTTTGTTTAGTTTAGTTTGTTTTGGTTTAGTTTGGAAATTCCTTCTCAGAAAAAGTGGTTAGGCATTGGAACGTGTTGCCCAGGGAGGTGGTGGAGTCCTCGTCCATGGGGGTGTTTAAGGAAAGTTTGGATCTGGTGCTTCGGGACATGGTTTAGTGGGTGACATTGGTAGTAGGGTGAATGTTGGACCAGAAGGTCTTGAAGGCATTTTCCAGCCTTAATGATTCTATGATTCCATGAAAGGCCTTAAATCCAGGTAGATGACATCTGTCAGTCCTCCCTTGTCAACTGATGTAGTCACTCCATTGTAGAAAGCCACAAGTTTGGAGAGGCAGGATTTGCCTTTGGTGAAGCCATACTGGCTGTCTCAGATCACTTTATTGCCTTGCATGTGCCTTGACACTGCTTCCAGGAGGATCTTTTCCATGATGTTGAGAGGTACAGAGGTGAGGCTCACCTGTCTGTATTTCCCTGGTTCCTCTTTTCTACCCTTTTAAAAAATGGGAGTGATGTTTCTCCTTTTCCAGTCAGAAGAGATTCCACCTGACTGCCAGAACTTTTCAAATATGACGGACAGAGGCCTGGAAACTACATGAGCCGATTCTTTTAGGACCCTTGGATGCATGTCATCAGGCCCTATAAACTTGCACTTGTTTGATGATTAAATTATGATGCATAATGGAACACAGTTGTGCCAATGACAAAATACTGCCTTGTGCTTTACCAAATTTCAAAATAAATGTGATTGTTATCGCTTAATGCATCAGAGTAATTGCTTATTGAGGCAGATACTTATTTTTAACAGGTATTCACCTTCACAGTTGTCCTCTTTTGAGTCTATAAAAAATCAGAGCTTTGTTTATTGGGCTAGTTTTTCATCCAACTCTTCTTTTTATCTTTAATTACAAGCATTTAAAGTCTACAATTGTCAGCACCAATAAGTCTAGAATAGTGTTACCTTGTGCTTTTTTTAGAGCTGTGTGGAAAAGTGGATTTCTTCCTCTCAGAAGACCACACACACACTATTTCTGTGTAAGTTCATTGATACAAACAGACTGTGACAAATCAAATTCTACTATAATTACATAAACTGGATTTGTTACTCTTATTTTTTTTTTCCTTCCTCCATCTGCAGCTATGAGTTACAGCAGGGACTCTTAATTTATGTATTCTGTTCAGTTCTTCAGCTGTCCTGAACTGCACATGGATCTGTAAAAGGGCCTCAGTCCTGCTCTTATAATGAGGAATTTGCCTTCAAAAACAAGTTGACATCAAACAAAGGAAATAATAAATAAATAAATAAATAAATAAATATAATAATAATAAAAAACACCCCAAAGTAGAACTGCTTGCTTGTTTGGGTAAGATGGTTCTACTATTTCTGACCATGTGAAAAAACAGAAATAGCTTTTGAAAACAAAATGTTTAATGGTTCAGAGGAAGGACAATGTTAATGATTTGCAGGATGTAAGCTAGAACGGCAGTGCCAGCTTTTTAGCATCCCCTTCTTTGACCTTCCTCCTCTCTGATACTACACACAGGAAACAAATGTCTTAATCATGGAATAAACAGGGATCAGTTGGCTAATATTCAGCAATCTAGTTAACCACTGGGGCAGGGAGTTGGCTTCTATGTTAAATTGTATTCCTTGTGGTAGCTAGCTTGGAGCTATGTGTGATGAAGTTTCACATTTTTCTTAGCACCTTTGTCCTCATCCCCAGTCTAGTAAGTCCCCTGAAATTTCATCTGTGATTCATTTTCATCCAAAATGTTTTCTTTAGTGTTGCTAGTGATGGATAAATCACACGGAATTAAAAAAAAAAAAAAAGAAAAAAAAAAGAAAAAAAAAAAAACTTTAAAAGTCATTCAAATACACTGAACAAGAGAGCATTACAAGCGACCAGCTGGCTGAAATTTAATTGGCAGAGTTTGGTCAATGTAAGTAAACTTGCCAAGAGTTAGTCTTCTGTTAGGTCATCTGTTTCCTCCTAACTAAACATATCATGGATATTTATAGACATAAATGTATTATTATTCCTCACCATCTCCAAAACTTGTCATTTCTGGTATTTGAATGTCAGTCATGAGGGAAAATAAGGAAAACTCTAATGTAAGCTTATGACATCAGATGGAAAATGTGAAGGGGAAACATTTGCTGTTTTTCTTTTCCAGAGGAAAATAAAGTTTAACAAGCTTCTTTCCTATTTTACATTAAAAATAAATAATAATAATAATAAAAAAATCACGGAGATATATTTCATGCAGTTAAATGTTAATGGGGTATTATGCATTGCTAAACTCAACAGTAAAAAAAAAATATTCTGTCAGTAGAGAAAAAATATGTAGTGGGGGATTTTGCTTAGTGTGCTTGGGCTGAAGGGAATGTACCAAAACACTATTTATATACAGAAAAATAAATAAATAAATAAATAAAAGACTCATGCTTTTATTCTTTTTTCTGTCTGCAGGTTGCTCCCTGTACAAACTATTATTTCTACCATACTTATTCCTGTGGACTATTTGGACCATTTGTATTATTTGCTTTTTGTTCAGGCCCAGATTCTACTCATTTATGATCAGAGGTCAAATAAAGCAAGCAAGAGTTTTTCCAATGATTTTAATGGTTGCCAAATTAATTCCATATGCAGAATTATACTGGTAATATTGTATTATGTATACTGGTAATATTGTATTAAATTATATTACACTGGTTGTTCTTTACACTAGTGTAGTGGGTTTACATGACAAGGCTTTGGTAGTGGGGGTGGGGCCATAGGGGTGGCTTCTGAGAGAAGAATCCAGAAGCTGCCCCATAATAGATAAGGGTCCCACCACTGGCAAGAACCAGGCCAATAAGCGATGTTGTTTGTGCCTCTGTGAGAGCAAATTTAAGACAGGGAAAAAAAAAAATAATAAAAAAATCAAATAATAATAATAAAAAAAAAGATGCAGAACAGAGGCTGGGAGAGCGAGAGAAGCAGCCCTGCAGGTTCTTCTTCTTTCAGCGAAGAAGGAGGGGGAGAGGTACTCCAGGCATGCAGCAGCAGTTCCCCTGCTGCCCGTGGAGAGGTCCCTGGTGGAGCAGGCTATCCCCTTGCAGCCCATGGGTCCCACATGGAGCAGATCTCCACACTGCAGCCTGTGGAGGAACCCCCAGTGGAGCAGGTGGATGTGGCCTGGAGGAGGCTGTGGCCCATGGAGAGCCCCCGCAGGAGCAGGCCCCAGGCTGGAGCTACAGCCCGTGGAGAGGAGCCCATGCAGGAGTAGGTGACCTGGCAGGAGCTGCTGCCCATGGGGAACCCAGGTTTGAGCAGTGTGCTCCTGATGGATGGACCCTGTGGTACAGAGCCATGTGGGAGCAGTTCTTGAAGAGCTGCTGCCTGTGGTAAGCCCCTGCAGCGGGGGCTTACCACAGCATACTTCCATTCAGGAAGGACAGCATCCCGTGGGAGACCTCACATTGGAGAAGGGGCAGAGAGTGACTGAGAAGGAGTGGTGGAGACGAAGTGCTATAGACTGACCACAGCCCCCATTCTCCCATTCCCCCATGCCACTCAGGGGTAGGAGGTAGAAGAGGGAAGGCATTTTGGGTTTCTTTCCTTTGTTTCTCACTTCTCCAGCTTGTTAGTAATAGGCAATAAATCTTACTGGCTCCCTACTCTGAGTCTGTTTTGCCCATCATGATAATTTTTGAGCTATCTCCCCATCCTTATCTCAACCCTTAAGCCCTTTGTGTCATATTTTCTCCCCCTTCTCCTTTGAGGAGGGGGAGTGAGAGAGTGACCATGGTGGTACTCAGCTGCCCACCTGAGTAAAACCACCACAACTAGCTGTATGGAAGACCATTATAAATTCCTGTTCAATTCATTGACAGTTTATTCATCCTTACTGCTTTCAGTAAAGAAATAGCTGGTTACAAATGATTGGTTACAATTAAATTTGGGGCTGGATGTTCCTCCAGCTTCAGTTTTCATCAGAGTATGTAACTACAATAAATATGCCAACTTGCAAACCTTACGTGATAAAAATTGTTCATGTTTTTCTTCATTACTCCTCCCTATCTCCTCCAAAGTATACTGGTTTCTTTTTTTCAGAGGAACCAACAAGCTGTCTCTAGAGTATTTCCTGATATCTTAATGGAGTTTACTTTCTTCTTGTGGCCCAGATTTTGAAGTTGCACTCCATTTCTGTACAGGAGACAAACAATTTCTGTACAGGAGACAATATTGAAAACACTTCCCTACCTCCAGTACTTTACATTGCCTAGAATCAGAACATGTTCTATCTAAAAATTATAGATAATGAAATGCAAAACTTTAACATGTAAACAATAATGCAGCTTTCTACCTTAGATTTTTTAGGTCTTGCAAGTAATTTAAGAGTCTGTTAGGTGCATTAAAGGACCATTTCAAGATACTTAAAGACTCTTCATATAAATTATCCTGGCCATTAATCCTCAAAAATGATGAAATTGCAATCTGAACAGAGTTATGTCTGAGAATTTCTTCTGAGTGCTGGTCATTTGCGACACATGTTTAATGGGATTTTAAAAAGGTATAAAAGGTTACATTGACCTTTGCAAGAGGTGGGGAGAGAAGTAAGGGGAATGTAAAGTCAAATATTTATCCTGCCACTATTGGTAGGTCTCCCTTTTAGAATGAAATGAACTTGCTTAAGTTTAGTGAGTAACCAGCAGAGAAAAAAAAAAAACAGTTATGGTCAGTAAGGTACTGCCTGTAAGGTATTCCTTTAAGTATCCTGGAGCAAGTTTTCTTTCTTTTGATTTAGTTTGGGCATTATATCTGTATACAATGTTTCTGAATCAACAGACAGAAGGATGGCCCAGACTGTACCTCTGTTGATTACTGTCCTCCTAACCTTAGGATAACTAATTGTTGCCTTGTATGGTACAGACTTTGATGTTTACTGATGTGGAGGGGAAGAAAAAATAAAAAAAAAAAAGAAAAAAGGAAAGGGGAAAGGGGAAAGTGGAAAGGGGAAAGAGAAGAGAAGAGAAGAGAAGAGAAGAGAAGAGAAGAGAAGAGAAGAGAAGAGAAGAGAAGAGAAGAGAAGAGAAGAGAAGAGAAGAGAAGAGAAGAGAAGAGAAGAGAAGAGAAGAGAAGAGAAGAGAAGAGAAGAGAAGAGAAGAGAAGAGAAGAGAAGAGAAGAGAAGAGAAGAGAAGAGAAGAGAAGAGAAGAGAAGAGAGAAGAGAAGAGAAGAGAAGAGAAGAGAAGAGAAGAGAAGAGAAGAGAAGAGAAGAGAAGAGAAGAGAAGAGAAGAGAAGAGAAGAGAAGAGAAGAGAAGAGAAGAGAAGAGAAGAGAAGAGAAGAGAAGAGAAGAGAAGAGAAGAGAAGAGAAGAGAAGAGAAGAGAAGAGAAGAGAAGAGAAGAGAAGAGAAGGGGATGGGGAAGGGGAAGGGGAAGGGGAAGGGGAAGGGGAAGGGGAAGGGGAAGGGGAAGGGGAAGGGGAAGGGGAAGGGGAAGGGGAAGGGGAAGGGGAAGGGGAAGGGGAAGGGGAAGGGGAAGGGGAAGGGGAAGGGAAGGGGAAGGGGAAGGGGAAGGGGAAGGGGAAGGGGAAGGGGAAGGGGAAGGGGAAGGGGAAGGGGAAGGGGAAGGGGAAGGGGAAGGGGGAAGGGGAGGGGGAGGGGTAAGGGGTAAGGGGTAAGGGGTAAGGGGTAAGGGGTAAGGGGAGAGGAGAGGAGAGGAGAGGAGAGGAGAGGAGAGGAGAGGAGAGGAGAGGAGAGGAGAGGAGAGGAGAGGAGAGGAGAGGAGAGGAGAGGAGAGGAGAGGAGAGGAGAGGAGAGGAGAGGAGAGGAGAGGAGAGGAGAGGAGAGGAGAGGAGAGGAGAGGAGAGGAGAGGAGAGGAGAGGAGAGGAGAGGAGAGGAGAGGAGAGGAGAGGAGAGGAGAGGAGAGGAGAGGAGAGGAGAGGAGAGGAGAGGAGAAGAGAGGAGAGGAGAGGAGAGGAGAGGAGAGGAGAGGAGAGGAGAGGAGAGGAGAAAACTCATCAATTTATTATACACACTCCTTCCTGCTTTAAAGTACAGCTCTGCACTGGCAAACAAACAATTCTTCTCCCTCTTTGTGCCTCTCTCTTTAACAAAAAGAAACATTACATGTTTGAGTAGATAACAAGAGGTACCATTAAGACACAGAAAATTGAAAACCTAGACTGCAATAAAATTGCAGACACAGGGGAATTAGTAATAGCTTCTCCATGTTTTAGTAGAATACTTCCTTTTTATTCACCCAGCAAACAGTGTTCACAAACAACAGCGAAGAACAAAAGCTGTGATTTATATATATGGACAGGTATACACGCACCCCTGACCTCCTGCCGCCTACCTTGCCCTCAGCACCAGAAGCAATTTATGGAGACCGGTCTAAATAAACATTAAAGAGTCAAGGCCACAAACTGACAGCAAGGAAAATCAATGGCTCCAGAAACCAGCTGGTAGGATCGATAAAAGAGATTAGGCATCACAAGCTAGCATAGGGCACTTACAGGTAAATGTGGCTTACACTTCATCTGACAGGGCTCTCTCCGCATCAGGATAAAAACTGTTATAGAAATAGATGCGCACTGAGTAGCCAGTGGAAGACGCTCCTTAGCTGCAAACACTAAATGCTGACCTCTGAATAAAAAGGATTTATACTTAGGCCACAGGGAATTTCCAATTGCTTTTCCAGAGTCATCTCACACACCTGTGCCTTTGCCCATAGGAATTGTTTCAGATACGGGTTTGGAGAACTCTCTGTTTTTTTCTTTGTTTGTTTTGCTTTCCTGGATTGTTTTTCAAATCCTTTCCTTACAACATCTTACTGAGTTACTTTGCTCTGTATAACCCGTGCCTCTATAACCACTGCATTACATGATACATTACATTGGAGTAGGAGACTTCTGCTGAAATCAGTTCAACACCTTTAGTTTCTACAGATCTAGCTTGGGGACATGAAACTTGCTAATGCATGGGGCAACTTCAGTTTCTGCAGTGGCATCTTTCACCTCAGCCTGTATTCTGTCTGGGCTGTATCAAATGCACAGCTGGACCTAGATGAATGAAGAGCCATCCTTATTATCAAGCGAGAGCATGGCTATTTTTTCACAGCCTGTGTGCCTTTTAACAGATCATAAATGTTAATGTTTTATTATCTGTGATCATCCAGTCACCAGCATGAATCTAAAGCTGATTGATAGCAGCAGTCTGTGTTCTATTATTCTGTCCAGACCTGTGACTGCAACAGTATTTATTATCCCACTCAAGGCTCCCAGCTCTTTTTAAATTTTATCTTTTTCCTTTTTAGTTATTTTTTCAAATGAGTCCATACCTTGTTTCTTCAGAAATATACCATGAAACTTTTAGCTTAGTAGACTTCTGAGAGAAACCACAGATATACTGCTTCCTTAGGCAAACTTGAATTTAAACTTCCAGGTTAGGCTAGAATAGCTATCTAAACTACTTGCTACCCCTAATGAAAAGGGGGTGTGGGTGTGGGAGGGAGACATTATTTCCACCAGGTATCCCTTCCTTCCTTTCATAAACTTCTACACTCCAAAGAACCATAAGCATTCATTTTAACAGATCCAAAAAATGCTACAGGTGGGAGAAAAAAAGTAAGATCTTAAAAGTCTTTCATTTAAATTCAATATCACTTACAGGTCAATGTCTGTTAGAGACATAACAACACTTGACAAATGAGTAGATAGGGTCTGTAATAGCTTCAGTTTAAAATTGATACAAGAGCCTCACTAGCCTCACATGGGCTGTACTTGTGAAATGAAAAGATAGGTGATATTAAAATGAGCCATGTCAAAAAACACAGCCTTTGCTGCAATATGAGCAGCTTATGGGTAGCTTATGATAGGGACAAAAATAAATAAATTAATTAATCCATTATTAAACTAATAAAACAAAACTAGGAGCACAGTAACTAACAGCATGCACACATCTTTATATTATAGAGGCCTGTAAAATCTTTCCTTCCTGCCACTCAGATTGCTTGTATTTTTTCTGGTTTACTTGCTACCATGCAGCTCTCAACTTACACTATACTTCAATATGCTTGACATTTGAAAGAAAATGTGTGTGCATTTCCTCTATTAAGAAGAGTGACCTGACAAACATGCCTTCACATGTCTTAGCAGCATGTCAAAAATAAACTCACTGAGACCACAGTGCATCCATTCTGTCATATTAATGAAATCCCCAATAGTCTCAAACTTCATCTTAGATTCCAAGGAAATAAATAACTTACAAGAGAAGAGGAAGATGCATGTTCTTACTCTGATTTAGTATCTCCATCAAGGTTATATATGCTGGTCATGATGGGCTTTTTGCTGTTGGATGCTGTACAAACCACACAAGTGCAGACTTATATCTTTGGAGAAATGGAAATCAATAGGGATTTAGTACCTAATTACTCTGGAGGAGCTGCATCACAGTTCTACTTCAAGATGGAAGAAATGTGTAGGTTTCTTGAGTCACCTTTAAGTGAGCTAGCACAAGTGTTGCTAGCAGCCTTGCCGTAGTAACATGGCACAAGCATGGCATAGTAACTCAGCACAAGCTAATTTCTCAAGTACATGGTTGTCCTCCCTGCTAGTATTTGCATGCTTTTCTGGGTTCCCTGCTACTGTGGTTGTGGGGCTAATACCATTTGAAACAATATTGCAAATGTTCCTTCTGTAGTATTCACGATAATAAAAGTGTGAATATATTGCATTATGATAATTACAGGTAGCATAACTATAAAGTAAAGATGAATAAGGCTTAATGAGTGGGCAGGTTGACATAGTGCCACGACTAAAATATCCTTTTGATAGGGTTGAGAGAGTTTAGCAAAATTGGTCTTGGTATATAAAGTTTATCATAGAACATATACAAGGAGCAAGAAGAGAAAGGGAGAAGACTAGTTCAGAAGAGGTTCCTGAGTTCAGACAATAAGAAAAGCATTGCAGAAATGGTAGGGCTATGGAAGGGTGGAATTCAATGTTCCCACTGCTGCATAGAGAAGAAAGTCTAACTGTTCAATTTACCGCTATTTTCTCTATTTATACCTTGTTTTTTACACAACTTTGACCGAAATGTGGCCGTCTTTTAATAGCATAAATTACTTTGTCTTTTATTTTATTTATTTATTTTTTAATGTTAGATGCACTGTTGGAAAGGTGTAAGAGTTGTGTAAAGACATTACAATGATTTTGCAACAGGAGTGGCTTACTCAGAGAGAGAAAGTCTTTCTTCTTGATGCCAGAGGTCAGTGTCTTAGTCAAAGCTCTCATTTTACTTTGCTGTCATGGCATCACTACCAGCAAATTGAGATTATTCACCTGAGAGCAAAGTAAAAAGACAGGAATGAATTTATCCTTGATCTTTCCTTGACTATCACAAAATCTATAATGGTTCTACCTTAAGACACTGGCATATTTTTTTTTTTTTTTTTTTTTTTTATTAATTTTTTTTTTTTTTTTTTTTTTTTTTTTTTTTTTTTTCTCTCAGATATAACTACTTAATAGGTCTCTCTAAATGCTAGGGAATGATGGTACAATGAAAGGCCAGGCACAAAGTGCAAATGAGTAACTGGGGCAGAGAGGAAAACAGATGCTTTAGGACATATATATTTTTCCCTAAGAAAATGATAAACTGTTGCCCAAGATTAACTACTTCTCATTGAGGTTTAGGGTTTAAGTTCAGCAAATTAAAACTGTAAATTAAGCACAGCTGGAAAAAAAAAAAATAATAATAAAATAAAATAAATAAAATAAAATAAAATAAAATAAAATAAAATAAAATAAAATAAAATAAAATAAAATAAAATAAAATAATAAAATAAAGTTTAAAAAGGTTTGCAAGAAATACATTTACTTCTAATATTAAATAGTCTGAATTTGAAGAACTCAGTGTCCTGGTCCATATTTAGTGACTAAAAGTTCTGAGGCAAAGAAGAATTATGATGAGTCTGATTCTAGACAGGCTCTTCAACTATTAGGATATTTCTCACTTAAGGTTATTGGTTTCCCATGAACTTTCATCTAGACTTGTGGTTAGAACTGATATGTTAACACTGTGGGTTTTTTTGTTTTGTTTTGTTTTTGTTTTGTCTTATTTTGTTTATTTGTTTTATTTTGTTTGTTTGTTTGTTTTTCCCTCCTCTCCATTCAGTGAGTCAGCTTTTTTCAATAAGACCTTCTTGGCGCTGTGCTGGATCCCAAGAGCAGCAGACAATTCATACTTGGCACTAGATAACTGACCATATTGCTGACCCAGAGAACAGCAAACAGTTCATTCCTGGTACAGAGAGTCAATCACTAACACACTGATTGTTTTTTCACAGAATCACAGAACATTAGGGATTGGAAGAGACCTTGAAAGATCATCTAGTCCAATCACCCTGACGGAGCAGGAATACCTAGATCAGGAATGCATCCAGGTGGGTTTTGACTGTCTCCAGAGAAAAATACTCCTTGTGGTTTAACCCGGCTGGCATTTAAACACCACACAGCTGTTTGCTTACCCTCCCCCCTCCCTCTCTGGGATTGGGGAGAGAAATGGGAAAGTGAAGCCTGTGAATTGAGATAAAGACAGTTTATTAAGACAAAGAAAATAAAAATAAAAATAAAAATAAAATAATAAAAATAAAAATAAAAATCAATAAAAATAATAATGTGTACAAAACAAGTGATGCACAAAGCAATTGCTCACCACCCGCTGACTGATGCCCAGCCTAACCCCGAGCAGTCCAGCACTCTTCCCCCCAGCTAACCACTCCTATGGTGTTCAGCATGATGACAGATGGTATGGAATACCCCTTTGGCCAGTTTGGGTCAGCTGCTCTGGGTCTGTCCCCTCCCAGCTCTTGCTGCACGCCCAGCCTGCCCACTGGCAGGACAGACTGAGAAGCTGAAACGTACTTGGCTTGGTGTAAGCACTGCTCTGCAACAATTAAAACATCAGCATGGTATCAGCACTCTTCTCATCCAAAGCCAAAACACAGCATTCTACCAGCTCCTAGGAAGAAAACCAACTCTGTCCTAACTGAAACCAGGACAATAGTACACAACCAACTTGGACAGCTTGTTCCAGTGTTCTGTTATACTCACTGTGAAAAAGTTTTGTCTCGTATTTAATCTGAACCTCCTAGGTTCCAGCTTGCACCCACTGGCCCTTGTCCTATCATTGGGTGTCACTGAGAAGAGCTTGTCTTCATCCTCTTGACACTCGAGCTTTTCATATTTATAAACATTAATAAGGTCACCCCTCAGCCTCCTCTTCTCCAAGCTAAACAGACCCAGCTCCCTCAGCCTTTCCTTGTAAGGGAGATGTTCTTTTTGTTTATTTTATGTGTATAAACAAATGATTCAGTTGAGAAATTGAGGGGACATTGATCCCTATCATCCAAGGAAAGATAGATATTTAAGGCCTTGAAGACTGGAGTCACTCAAAAGCTGGCCAGTGAGGTTGAATTTAAATTTTAAATTCTTGGAAGGCATTTGACTAGGCTTCTTATTTTTCTCTCTTTTCTTTAAATGCAGTACTAGTACTAAAAACAGTATCTAGTATTATCAATATTTTTAAGCCCACATTGCTGTTTTAAACTGTATCCAGTTTCTGAAATTACAAGATAATTAATTAATATGAGTGGGTTAACCTGCAGTCTGATCCTTCTCTGTGGGCTGTCCTTTCTCATATTTTCAGTTTCTTCAGTGACACAGAAGCCATCACAATTGCTTGCTTTTGGGAGGCTGCCATTTCCGGCTGATAGCCATTTGGGATTTTTGTAATACCTGCATTTTGAAAAATATGTCAAAAACAGGAAATGACCAAGGCATTTCATATATCAAAAACTAATATCCACAAAAGGTTGAGGCTACTCTGTCTGAGTAACACACAGTTCTAGCACCTTTTCTCTGCAAATGACTCTGAAGAAAACTAGAAATCAGGGTAATCTCATTAAAGAAAGTTACTTTAATTCAGATAAGTGAGAATAAAGGAGTACGCTCTAAGTTTATCAAGATGTTTAAAAAAAGTGCAAAGAATGTGATTGAACTGGTTAAAGGACCTCAAGGAAATGTAGTGAATACGATGTAAGTAGAATGTAAAGCAGGAATTAATATGAATAAGATTTTGTCTAAAGTTAATATCCATTTGCATTAACACACTGTTATAGAGAGTTTTCATTGTAAGTAAGAATTGTACTTGAAAATTTGATTTCTTGAATTACCAGAAATTATATGTCCATTCCTTTTAAGTATTTTTGGTCCATTTTTCACCTTTGTGGCTTCAAAGGAGGACTTAAAGTGACTGTTAGAGAAACTTTGCTGGAACTATGGAAAATGGTCGTACATAAATTGAAGTAATCATGAGATTTTTTTTAGGTCATATATGCATACATAATGTGAGTTTCAAGTACTGCTTAATCAGAATGGAAGAACTGTAAAGCCACATAACTGGAGATGTGAGGTAAACATAGAATCATAGAAACATAGAATTGTAGAGTGGTTTGGGTTGGAAGGGACCTTAAAAATCATCTAACTATAATCCTCCTACCATAGGCAGGCATGCCACTCACTGGATCAGGTTTTTCTAAGTCCCATTCCAACCTGGCCTTTAACATCTCCAGGGATAGGGCATCCACAACTTCTTTGGACAACCTATTCCAGAATGTCACCACACTTACAGTGAAGAATTTTCCCCTAATGTCTATTATAAATATATCCTCTTTTAGTATAAGACCATTCCAGATCAGACCATAAGATCAGCTTGAGGAACCTGATCTCCTTCTATGACAAAGTGACACGCTGGGTGGATGAGGGAAAGGTTGTGGATGTGGTCTACCTTGACTTCAGTAAGGCCTTTGACACTGTTCCCCACAACATTCTCCTCAAGAAACTGGCTGCTTATGGCTTGGACTGATGTATGCTTCATTGAGTTAAAAACTGGCTGGATAGCTGGGCCCAAAGAGTAGTGGCGAATGGAGTTAAATCCAGTTGGTGGCCAGTCACTAGTGGAGTCCCCCAGGGCTCAGTACTGGGGCCAGTCCTCTTTAATATCTTTATCAATGATCTGGATGAGGGGATCGAGTGCACCCACAGTAAATTTGCAGATTACCAAGTTAGGTGCATGTATCAATCTGCTCGAAAGCAGGAAGGCTCTGCAGGAGGATCTGGATAGGCTGCACCGATGGGCTGAGGTCAACTGCATGAAGTTCAACAAGGCCAAGTGCTGGGTCCTGCACCAGGAGCACAACAACCCCAAGCAGTGCTGCAGGCTGGGAGACGAGTGGTTGGAAAGCTGCCAGGCAGAGAAGGACCTGGGAGTGTTGATTGATAGTTGGCTGAATATGAGCCAGCAGTGTGCTCAGGTGGCCAAGAAGGCCAACAGCATCCTGGCTTGTGCAAGAAGCAGTGTGGCCAGCAGGGCTAGGGAAGTGATTGTGCTCCTGTACACAGCTCTGGTGAGGCCACACCTCAAGCACTGTGTTCAGTTTTGGGCCCCTCAATACAAGAAGGACATGGAGGTGCTTGAGTGAGTCCAGGGAAGGGCAAAAAAGCTGGTGAGGGGACTGGAGAACAAGTCTTACGAGGAGCGTCTGAGGGAGCTGGGCTTGTTCAGCCTGGAGAATAGGAGGCTCGGGGCAACCTTAACACTCCCTACATGTACATTAAAGGAGGCTGTAGGTGGGGATTGGTCTATTTTCCCATGTGCCTGGTGACAGGACGAGTGGGAATGGGCTAAAGTTGTGCCAGGGGTGTTTTAGGTTGGATATTAGGAAGAACATCTTTACCAAGAGGGTTGTTAGGCATCGGAATGGGCTGCCCAGGGAAGTGGTTGAGTCACCATTCCCGGAGGTCTTTAAAAGACATTTAAATGTAGAGCTTAGTGATATGGTTTAGTGGAGGACTTGTTAGTGTTAGGTCAGAGGTTGGACTGGGTGATCTTGAAGGTCTCTTCCAACCTAGATGATTCTTTGATCCCCCCTTGTGCTATCATGATCTATCCAATAAAAGAGTCCTTCTCATCTTTTTTATGAGCCCCCTTTAAGTATCTAAAGCCCACAGCAAGGTCCTCCCAGAGTCTTGTCTTCTCCAGGCTGAACATGCCCGGCTTTCTCTGCCTTTCTTCATACAAGAGGTTGCTCCAGCCCTCTGATCATCTTTGTAGCCTTCCTCTGGACTCTGTCTAACAGACCCACATCATAAAACCTTGGACACAGTACACCAAGTGGGGCCTCACAAGGGCAGAGTAGAGGTGGACAATCACCTCTCTTGACCTGCTGGTCACACCTCTTTTGATGTAGCCCAGGACACAGTTGGCTTTCTGGGTTGCAAGCATGCACTGCTCACTCATGTGAAGCCTTTTGTCCACCAGAACCCCCAAGTCTCTCTTTGCAAGGCTGCTCTCAGAGAGTTCTCTCAGTCTCTACTCCTGTCTGGGATTACCCTGTTTCATGTACACTACCTTGCACTTGGACTTGTTGAACCTCATTAGGTTCACGTGGGCCCACTTTTCCACCCCGTCTAAGTCCCTTTGAATGTCATCTCTTCCTCCTTTGGTATCAACCGCACCACTCACCTTGGCGTCATCTGCAAACTGGCTGAGGGTGCACTCAATCCCATCTTCTATATCACTGATGAAGATATTGAAAAACACCAGTCCCAAGTCAGACTTCCGAGGGACAGTGCTCATAACCAGACTCTACCTGGACATAGAACCATTGACTTCTACTCTCTGGGTGCAGACACACCTGGGACCTACCATAGGAGCAAGAGTGTCATGGGGCTAAGTCAGGATCATCAGACAGTCATCCACAGGGAGCAGAGGTGTGCCAATAGTCCGGAATGGAGCATGGGACCCAGGCATGGCCGTAAAATAGACAGCAGCCTCGAACCCATGCATCATAATCAAGCTGACAGTGGTGTGGAACCTAGGGGTGGAACTGGGTGACCTTCTGGTTCAGCACCCTGGCTTGAAAACATTCTGTATGGAAGGCATCCCATTTGGGCAGTCCCATGTAAAGACTGGCTTATCCTTCTGCCAAACACTGTGGAGCCCATGGAGATGAATATACCAGAAGATGTGGAGGAACAAATGGAATTGGATCCACCTCCACCAGAACAGACCTGGGAGTACTGCAGCATGTTGTTGCTGTCTTCCATCTGAGAGCACCAACAGCATCGCAAGAGTGCCCGGCAAGCTCCCTACTCGTTGCTCAGTCTCCATCCCAAGCATTAGCTTGGAGCCACCAAACACCACGGACATCCTGCAGGCTTGCCTGAAAGATGTCCCAGCAATAAACAGCTCTTGCCAATTCTCAGGGGTTGCATGAGCGGTTGGGAATTTGTCATTCCCACTATCGTGGTCCCCCAGCTCAGGGCACCCTGGGTCCCGAAGCCCATCATCAGTGTTGAAGACAGAGGCGAAGAAGGCGTTAAACGTCTCTGCTTTGCCTATGTTCTTGTCTGTGAGGAGACCTTCCCCATCAAGTAGTGGACCTATGTTTTCTTTGTTCCTCCTTTTTCTCTCTGCATATCTAATAAAGCCTTTTTTATTGTCTCCCACAGACATGGCCAGCTTCAACTCTAGTTGGGCTTCGGCCACACAAATTTTCTCCCTACAAACACGAACAGCATCCCTGTATTCCTTCCTCATCACCCAACCCTCCTTCCAGCTGCCATACACTTTCTTTTTTCACCTAAGCTCCAGCAGAAGATCCATGGTCAGCCAGGCTGGCCTTCTGCCCTGCCTGCCTGACTTCCATTATTTTGGAGTTGCCTGATCTTGTGCTTTTAGGAGGCAATGCTTAAAGATTGACCAGCACTGATGGATGCCATTGCCTTCAAACGCAGTTTCCCAGGGGACCTTGCTGCTGACTAGTTTCCTGAGCAGCCTGAAGTCTGCTTTCCCCATATCCAGGGCTGAAGTTTTGGTGACAGTTTTCCTTCTGTCACCATAAATTCCAAACTCGACCACTTTATGGTCACTATGACTGAGACGGCTGCCAATTGCCACATCTCCCACAAGACCCTCTCTGTTCTCCAGCAACAGATCTAGGAGGGCACCTTTCCTAGTTGGCTCCCTTAGCATCTGCACCAAGAAGTTATCATCTAGGTGCTTTACAAACCTCCTGGACTTGTTCATGTCAGCAGTGTGGTGATCCCAGTTGATGTCTGGCAAGTTGAAATCCCCCATAAGGACAAAGGGAGCTGATACAGAAGCATCTCTTAGTTCTGGAAAGAATAATTCATCGGCATTGTCATCCTGGCTGGGTGGTCTGTAACAGTCTCCTTGTACGACATCCCTTTTATTTGTTCATCCCTTAATCCTCACCCAGAGGCTCTCAACTTTGCCATCGCCAACTTGAAGTTCCACACAGTCCATGCTTCACATACATTGCCACCCCTCCCCCCCCACCTCGCCTACCCTGCCTGTCCCTCCTGAAGAGCCTGGAACCATCTATTGCAGCACATCATCCACAGGACTCATCCCTCCAGGTTTCGCTTATTCTGATGATGTCATAGCTGTGGGACTGAGCCAGGACTTCTAGCTCATCCATTTTATTCCTCATACTGCATGTGTTTTTGTAGAAGCACTTCAAATGTGCCTCCCCTACACGCAGCACCTTGTGGAGCCGACTGAAGGACCTCACTGGCACACAGTCCCTCTGATTCTAGTGCACCACACCTTGGCTCATCACTAGCATGCCTGGTTTTATCCCTTTCCCCCTTCGACTCTAGTTTAAAGCCCTGTCTATCAGCCCTGACAACTCCTGAGCAAAAATCCTTACCCGTCTCTGAGAGAGGCACATCCCATCTGGTTCCAGAAGGCTTGGTGTCATGTAGATCAAAGAATCCAAAGAAGTTCAACTCAAAGGTCAAGTGAAACTCACCTGTTTGTAGTTCCCTAGGTCTTCTTTTCTATCTTTTTTAAAAATGGGAGTGATGTTTCCCTTTTCCCCAGTCACTGGGTACTTCACCTGAATGACATGATTTTTCAGATATGATGGACAGTGGCTCAGTGACTGTATCAGCCAATTCCCTCAGAACCCTGGGATGCACATCATCAGGGCCCATAGGCTGTAGTTGTTAAGTTGTGTCAGGAGGTGCTGAACTCCCTCTACACTTACAGTGGGATGGACTCTGCTCCCCAGTCCCCACCTAGAGGTTTGGAGACACAAGAGAAGTGGAAAGTCAGATCACCAATGAAGACCATGGCAAAGAAGTTGTTAAGTACCTCTGCCTTCTCCATATATGTCATTACCAGTTCTCTGTCTTCATTTGTCAGAGGCTCTACACTCTCCCTAGTCTTTCTTTTGTGTCTCACGTACCTGTAGAATCCATTCTTTTTATTCTTTGGATACCTTGCCAAATTTAGTTCTGTCAATGCCTCAGCTTTCCTAACCCCATCCCTGCACATCCAGACCACATTTCTGTACTCTTCCCAGGGAAAATGGCCCTGTTTCCAATGTCTGTGCATTTTCTTCTGTTGCTTAAATTTGACCAGAAGGCCCTTGTTCAACTATGCCAGCTTGCTATCTTCCCTGCTTGATTTATTACATATAAGAATAGAGAGATCTTGCGCTTCAAGGAAAATATCCTTAAAGAGTTACCAGCTCTGATCAGATCCTCTGTCCCTAAGGACCATGTCCCATAGGATCTCACCCACTAATTATTGCTAAGATCTTAAGAAGAAGAGCTAAACAAAAGTGTTAAACATTTTCACACCTTTCAAAGTAGTTTGAATGTAATTTTATTATTATTACAGGAAGAGTTCCCACTTCTATTCTGACAGTTCTGAGGACTAGAGGTTCTTATTATCAGAAAAACTCTGTCATACTGATCTAACAGTGAGTCAAATGGCCTACATGGACTTTATGGCCACTAAAGAAACACAGTACTTTTATGGCATTTGACGGCTTCTCCTTAGCTTTACTTGGGCTTTAGAAATGAGACCGTATCTTGAAAAGTGTTACTACCCAAAACCTTATAAGATCTGCCTTTGTATTGTATGTGGTGCAATAGATTTTTTGTACCATTTCTGGTGCTACTGTAGTGTTCATTTTGTCATGATACATCTTTACCTAAAAGGCTAACTTCAGGTAACACATTGATCTGGTAACTGTCTACAAAATTGACATTCTACTGTCTCACGGGGAATAGGGATGTTACTTGTTATGAAAACATATATAAATAAATAAATAATCATTTCACTCTGCCTGGAAATCAATTAACTAAAATATCTCTTTTCACATGTAGTTGTACCTACCAGTGCAAGTGCATCTTGAATTTCTTATGTGCATCCATTTACGTATATTTATTAGTTTCAGATCTTGTTACTTGACTGTGAGAAGGTTTGTTTTCATATGGATCTCTTTGCCACTACTTCTGGAAACCTATCTTTTAAAACAAATTTCTCTCAGAGAACAGGACGGCACTTAAATTTTTGTTCATTTGTTTGTTGGTTGGTTTGATTTTTTGTTTGTTTGTTTGCCCGTTTTTGTTTTGTGTTTTTCCTTTTTTTTTTTTTTTTGATTGTGTGAAATAAATGTCTGTTTCAAGATGCACAGTAAATGTCATGTGTCAGTCATATACCTCTGGCCAGATGTCCTCTGCCCCAAACTGTGTAGCACTTGCATTTTACAAACCCTAGAGTTTGGTTTCTCTTTCAGGACTTCAATGTGGATTATTTACTTTGAAAGACAAGAAGTGCTTTTGCTAAAAATTCCGTCTATCTTGATGTGTTTGTTTACTTGATTCTGGGCCTTTGCCACTGATTTTATCTGCATGGTTGTCTCTAAAGTTGTGAAATAGATTAACTGTATTACAGTTCTATTACAAAACAAAATAATCAGACCATATGATTATTATACAAAACCTCATCTTAATAACAATACAGTAAAAATATTTAGTAAATACAATAACACTTATTGTCACCTGGGGAGGCTCTATTCCTCTAAAAGTTCAGCTGATAAAAACAGGTCCAATTATTGCTTAGTAAGGGACTAGTTTGGAGCAGTTCTTCTTATGTGGGTCTTTGTGAAGATAAAACAGGAGTCCTGAGAGCATTCTTGTAATGATAAAACTACAGCTGTGTCAGAGTTTGGAACTTGTGCTGGAAACTGTACAATTCAGCACATTTACACACCTATGCAGTGGTATGTGAATGATTCACAAGATGTAAAGTAGTAACCAGAAACAACCTTTTAGGAAATAAACAGAGAAGTGTTTAAATACACTTTAATGTTTTACATATGACATGGACAGAAATAGTACTTATTTAAAAACTTACCTTTTATAAGTGTTTTTGTTTGTTTGTTTTATTTTGAATTTATTGGTTGTTTGGTTAGTTGAATTTCCTTCTTTTTTCTCTTTTTTTCTCTTCTATGGGAGAATGTTATTTCTGAATTTTCTCTGTAGATCAACTTGGGGGTTATTTTCTCAGCAGAAAGTAGTATGCAATTCTCATGTACATTTGACTACCTGCACACACACATACACCCTTACCCACACACCAATAGAAAAGCAAATGCTCAGGATGCAAAAATAGAATAGAGAAAATACATGTAATGGGAATTCTGACCAAAAACACAGATAAGACAATATACTGTAATGCTGAGACATAGTAAGAAGCTCTATTAGGAATAAACTATCTTCCCATCAATGTATCATATCACTGGCTGCATCCTGTTTTAAGACTGAAATAAACTGAACTTGGATTAAGAAGTTTTCCATGTGAACCCCTTAGGGCAGCTGATTATAGGTTTGACCTTTTGAGATTCTGTGTATTTCCCACTTAATCAGTGCTGGAATGAGTTGCTGCTAAGTAGGATCTATGTGAACCCTATGGGAAAAGTGAAGCCATCTAAAAATAATGAGTCTTTTTCCACCTTCCTCCCCTCCTCTCATTTTGAGCACTATTAGCCCATGATAACAGCCTTAATCTAGGCTACAGAAAAACATAATATGTCATGTGATATTTACATTACATTGAGAAAACAAGGCCTAAAGAGGGCTTTGGCAGCCTATAATGTAAATGAAACTTTGCAAGATTATTAAAAAATGCATTTCTTTCCTCACTTGTGCCCATCCCTTCTTGCTTTTTCATACTGCTTTGTTTGCTTAAGCTAAGTCCTTGTGAAGCATTAAAAATCCAGTACCTAAAATTTTGACAGAATAATTGTTTTTTTCTTGCCTGGGCAATAACACAAAATTGGAACCATCTCTATTTTGTCTTGTTACAGTGACACACTTGGAGGTTTGGACATAATCTCACATAGTAGTAGTCAGCTCAGTCATCAGATCATTTCTCAGTAGTCAAGACCTGTGAGCTTTATTCCTGCCATATACTTTGGTTTCTCTTCTCCTTTGCCCTCCCACCCTTCTCCTAGTTTCATGCCCTTCTCCCCTCAGCAACCGTCTGCGAAACTGAACAGCATAATAGATGTAATTAGACCTTCAGTAATAGGACTGAATGGAGCAAGCAATGAGACTCCTTCACAGGAAGCAATCAGTGCATTAGGTCCCCAGGACTGAAACTGCATTTAACAAGGTTTGGGGCTTAGGGATTGTCAGTCTAGGCTTCTCCTGCTTCCCCCAGAGAAATCTCTACCCAGAATGCAAATCTTCATTTACTATTGCTACAAAAGGGAGGAAAAGAACATTAGCCACTTTATTACACACATAATGAAATAAACTCTATCTGTTAATGTATGTGTGTGTGTTTCTTTTCCTTTTTTTTTTTTTTTTTCTTTCATTCCCTTAGCAGTAAATCAACTGTTCAGAAGAGCTAGTAAGTGTAAATATATGTACTTTAAAACCATTTCCTGGGTTTTCCTTATCCATTTTAGGAAGAAGAAAGCTTTGAATGTGATCAAATCAAAATATACTTTGTCAAACTGAAACAAGCATGATTCCATGCACTTGGTGCAGAGTGAACTAATACAGTTGCTGAAGAAACTGTTTCTATAATATTCCTTTCAAGAGGAATGTAGGTGTGATAAAGTTTGTGTGTGGTCTCTTGAATTCTGTTCCTAACTGTGTAAGTTCATATTCAAATGAAAAATTTATCTTTTTAAAACTAAATCTTTTCATCATTCAGGTCTTGTCTCTGTCTAACTGGGCTTTACCTTCTTTCCCTTGTACAGAGTGTGCATGCATTCTCATTAACATTTTCTAGTGATAATTTGTATCAGGTCATGCCTCCTTATTTTTATCCTGTTACTCAGATCTTGCCATATATGAAAATTAAGGAGATGAATTTGTTCCTCACCCAGGGTCAGATCTTCTGCGTAAACTGTTACTCAGGTAAGGCAATGAGAAGAAAGTCAGGCACATCCAAAAGCAAAGGGATATTTCCAAGATCACTATTCATGGAATGGGAAGAGAAAGAAAGGCTCATAAGACCTGAAGAAACCTTTTCAGTCCTGTGTCCTGGTACATGTATTAAAGGAACACAGAAGTCAGCAGTACAGTTTATTGATCAATGCAAGAGTCAGTGACCAACGTCACACTTAATATCACAGTTAACATGACAATGCACAGCCCGTAGCTGTGCTGTGCAACACACATAGACCTTCAGATTGTCCTGTGCTTCATGAGTCCTGTGGCTGCAGGACAAACTTCACCAGCTCACTGTACCAGAGAAGCCTACAGCCGACTCCCACTCTGCAGCTGCCATTACATCACCTGTGTGGCCTTGCCTTTATCCAGCAGTTAGGTATGAGGGAGTTCTCATGAGAACATTTTTTATGAATAAGTTGCTTTCATATATGAAAATCATATACCACCTTGAGTGACCAAAACTGAGAGCTCCATGGACAGGATCTACTATGTACAGCACATCATGGGGAAATCCTTCAGGGCTCTGTACAATGCTGCATAATCATGCACCTGTGTGACCAGCATCTGAAGGACTATAAGTTTTCTTCATTATCTATATTCCTCTTCCCATTCTCTTAATAACACTGTTATCTTATTAAGCCTTTTGTTATTAAGCCCTTCTTCTTGAGATACAGAAGAAGCCCTACACTATCTCTCTCTCTTTTCTCAACACCCTCTGTGTCACTTAGAGTTATAGTGTTTTTCAGGTTTTCCTACTCCATGGAAATAGAGTTGTAAGATAACTGCCACCAGCAAAGCTACCACCTTACTCGCAGTAATTCCTTAAAACTATTCCTCCCATTCTTATTTCCTTCCTCCTTCATATACTCTCAAAAACTTTTTTTTTTTTTGTACTGTGAACCCTCTTCTGTAAATTCTTGTTTCCTCATCAGTCTCTCACAACCTTTCTTCACATTTACTACCATGCAAAAATGTGTGCTGTATTTCTTCACATCATTTCTAGCAATTTAAGAGATTTTTTTTTTACTTTTTTTATTTTCTTTTTTTTTTTTTTTTCTTTTTTCAATCCATCTCTTTAATATAAGGTATTTGGAGACAAACAGTTTCATTCACTTGAAACATTCTCTAGAATTCTCTTAAGGGGAAGATTCAAAATGGTACTGATTATGTACCAATTATATACAATAATTCTTACATTTACTTCATTTAAGTCTCGAGTTTAAAGCAATTCATTTTGTATTCATTTTGAGCAATCGCTGTATTAATTAATAACCACTACCTTCAGTTTCTGGGATGCTGTCTTTAGTAACGTAAAGGGTACTGTCTGTGTATCCTTTAGGACTACGTGATACGGTGTTTTAAAATTAAATAATGGGTATTATTCTGTAGTTTGCTGTTGTAATGACGTTAAGCAATAAATTCAATGTCAGGTTGTATGCATGAACAAGATATAATGAATTTTCTTTCACCTTTGTTTAAACAGGGCCGTAAGTATGCTGAACTCATAAGTATGAGTTTAGCAGGAAAAACTGCACACATTTAAATAGAAAATGAAACAGGAAATGAGATCTTGCATTGGATGTTTTTGGAGGGGATCTTGATAATTCAGTATAACTTGAATCACAGGAATCACAAAATAATTTCAGCAGAATGTCTTTCCATTGCTCTACAGTACTTCCATTAAGCTCCCAGATCAATACAAACTATCTTTGCTTCTTTGGCAGAATCAGGCTTCAAACCTTGACATGTATTTTTAGGTCTTAACTATGGGGTTATTTTGTGGCTATCTTTGATTCTTTTCAGTGACTGTCTGGATTCGCAGCTGGCTAAGATTGAAGCTCTACTGATCAACCCATCCTTGTGATACCCTGCAAAACTAACTTGAAAGTTAACTTATATCAATACACCAACTTGGCCAGGCCCCGTGGGTGCAGAGGCCTAATTGAAAGGAAGGGGATAATCAAACCATTGGCTTTGACTACAGATAATGAGCAGTGCTATGGGAGAAAATCTATTATCAAACTAACTCCCTGAGAGGTTTGAAACAGAGTAGCCTCATTCCACGCAATTAAAAGTACTTTTTTTTTTTTTTTTTTTTTTTTTTTTTTTGAGATCCAGAGGACACATCATCCAGAGATGTGAGAATTACAAAGGTATTTCTAAAGATATGTTCAATCAACATTGGTAATATTAAGTCCCTGAACTTATGTTATCTGTATGAAATTAATCTTTGCAGAATCAATGAGATAATTGCCTTCCATATTTCTAAACCATAGAAACATCATCTCTTGAAATGAAACACAATTTCAAAAATTAAAAATTTCACAATTAACAAAAAATTTGTATACTGAATAAAGCTGATGCAGATATTTTTAAAAGACTTCAGATAAACTGTTTACCTTTTACCCATCAAAAGTTAATACAAAATACTTCAGGAATTTGGGAAACTCCATCTTAGGTGATGCTCTTAGCTACTGTAATATCAGTTGGCAATACCATGGCTGCTAGTAATTTGACTATACTTGGAGCTGTGTTAACTTAAATTTAATCATCATCCATTAGAATCACAGCCTAATGCACAGTTGAGACATTTGCTTTTATCTGCCCTCTTCCTATAAGCTTTTTTTAATGTTTGTGTACTTTCATTAAAATCCACTTTTAGCCAATTTTGTGTAATAACAACTTGCTTCCAAGAATGAAAATTTAATACTAATGCAGTGACCAAAGGTGACCATTTTAGCTCACATGGGACAGTCTATTTGTGAACAATTGGATTCTATTTTCTCTTCCAGGTGAATTGAGAATACATCCTGAATTTCCTATGCAATGGTGAACTAAACTTACTCTTTAATAGACTATACTTAATCATTTAACAGACAGGATGTTAGTATTATCATAAAAAAATGGAAAATGCTTTCTCCTTAAAAAAAAAAAATAATAAAATAAAATAAATAAGGACTGCAGATAGGTTTAACATGATTTTTGACCAATTTTGAACAGTACATTGACTATATTTTACTGTTTTAATAACTGTTTTATAAATATTTTCTTTATAGGTGTCTGCACTTCTGAGGCAGGGTTATTTAAAAACTTGATAGTTAATTGTGGACGCAAATTTGTGTAACCATGCCTTCTGGAACACTGGTTCCAGAATGAAGTGTTAACCAGACAGATTTGGTAGAATTGCTTGTGCAATAAGAAATAAGAATTCAGATATGTATTTCATTTAATTTTCAAAGAAAACCTGGAAGATCATTCTTTGTCCTAGCTATAAGGTAATGACATAATAAAAATATCTTTACATCGATTTATATTTTCTAAGTTTATGCTGATCCTTTTTCCCTCACATTGATAAACTTTCTGTTCATATGGCCTACAACCTCCCCAAAATCTATTATTGCACAATATGCAGAAGATTGCAATGAATCTTTAACCAATAACTCTAAATTCTAAACAATAAATCATATTCTTTTTCCTCTGCTGACAGCAACTGTCCACCTAGTCCAGTGCATTTTTCTGTGTGCTGTTCTCCTCAGGTGTCTTTGAATTCTATATCACAGCTGCAGCATAGCCTTCTGGGATTTGAAAGCTCACCCTAGCAGAGAAAAGGATGTTATCATAAGTTCACAGAGAAAAACAACCATCAACTTTAAATCAAACTCCAGAACACTGCTCAGTAACAAGAAAATCTCCAAAGCTCTGCTGATAAGGTTTTTCTAAGGCTCATCATATGGTTCAGTCCTTTACTTCGAAAATATGCGATAATTCTTTGGAAACTTGGCTAAAAATTATCAGAGAATTGACCAATTTCTAAAGTCAAGGACCGCAAAACATGCTCTTGAAACAGAAAACCATGCATTCTATTTCTTTGTTTTGTGCTTTGCTACCCTTTCTAGCTCAAAGCAACATGATGAAAAACAACCAACAACAAACAGGAAGAGGGAGATACAGGTTATTCCTGTCACATGGTTATTAGGATAGAAATCATCACCTCTAGGAGTAAGAATGTAAAGAGACTACAACAATGATTTTAATAGGAAAGGTTCCTAAATAAAGAAATAGCACAATTAGTGGACACAGTGTGTGGAGAGCAGAAGCAAAGAGTGTAAGATGAAGAGGAGATTAGGACAGTAAAAATAAAGACATGAGAATAAAATGCTAGTAAAGGGGAAGGGAAGGGAAGGGAAGGGAAGGGAAGGGAAGGGAAGGGAAGGGAAGGGAAGGGAAGGGAAGGGAAGGGAAGGGAAGGGAAGGGAAGGGAAGGGAAGGGAAGGGAAGGGAAGGGAAGGGAAGGGAAGGGGAGGGGAGGGGAGGGGAGGGGAGGGGAGGGGAGGGGAGGGGAGGGAGGGGAGGGGAGGGGAGGGGAGGGGAGGGGAGGGGAGGGGAGGGGAGGGGAGGGGAGGGGAGGGGAGGGGAGGGGAGGGGAGGGGAGGGGAGGGGAGGGGAGGGGAGGGAGGGGAGGGGAGGGGAGGGGAGGGGAGGGGAGGGGAGGGGAGGGGAGGGGAGGGGAGGGGAGGGGAGGGGAGGGGAGGGGAGGGGAGGGGGAGGGGAGGGGGGGGGAGGGGAGGGGAGGGGAGGGGAGGGGAGGGGAGGATTACAGGAAGTTGGTTACTTTAGAAAATAAAAACCCTCACAGTTTAAAATTATTTAAAAATCAATAATTTTTTTTTTTTAAATGGAAACAAGAATGCATAAGAAATGATCAGCAAAACTGTTATGCTACTATTAACTGCACACTTAGTTTGATGAATAGAACTAAGATTTAGAAAGTATTATATAATATTATAATTCATGTTAAGGCTTTTGAATGTAGTTTGACAGTTCTCTCAGTCCTCATACTGAAGAATCACTTCTAAAATCAATCCTGGTTGTCCCAGTTGCCCCCTAAACATCTCATATAACAAAGAAGAAGTCTTCAATAGCCACATTTTATTTCTTTTCTTGTTACTTATATGAACACATCAAATGAAAACATAAATAAATTGGGATTGCTTTCTGTGAAAAATATTACTCTGATAGAAACTGGTAAATTATTGTGAGCTACACCCTATATCAGCACATCACTTGCTTCCAATAGCTCTACTTCAAGAGTGCTTTTAGGGATTTTACATGTGCATTTGGATAAGCCTCAACCAAAATCTTGTGCATAGGATTATGTGGGTTGTAAGGGAATTTTACTTTAGGACTACAGGTGGGAGAGAGACAGTTAAGACACCTTAAATATTACTACTTTCCATTCAGAAGACTTGGACATAATGCTTAGGTGAGTGAGAGCAACCTGTGAGTTGCCCCCTTTTATTATTTCATGAATATATTCTGAAAAACTACCAGATTTGCACTGTAGTTTCTTAACTGTGTGGCATTCAAAACACAGAGCAGGAAAGTCCTCATATATAGTTATGCTGATGTGTGAGGAGCGGGGATCTGAGACAATGATTAGTAAAGTGATAGGCTGAGTAGACAGCTTCACTGTCTTTAATCCCCACAAACATCATTGCACTGAAGACAGCCATGGAATATTTCTCCAATGTTCACTGGATTGTGGGAAAAAGTTCTTTACAAGCACTCTTTGGGCTGTGCCTCAGTGCCCATCTTTGCACACTTGAAAGACAGTGGATGATATTCAGAACCTACCAGAGTTAATTGGAAATTTGTCATTGACGTCAAAAGAGGCAGGATTATTGCCATGATTTCTACTTGTTTATTGTGTGTGTTAAGGTCGGTAAAGAAAAGACACTTTTGCATAAGGACCATATTTAGCTCAGGGACAATAAAGGGATAGTTGCTAACAAGCCATGCAGTCCCTGGCATTCTTGGAACAAAAGAGTACATAATCTTTCTTTGCAAATTAAGAACAGAAATGCTCTTTAATTATCAACAGGCTGAAGAAAAAAATAAAAAAATCTCAACATTGCCCTCCTGTTAAATGGCTTTAGTATTCCTATCAGGTTACATAAAAAATCCATCAATGATACTTCTAATAGTTATCTCAGGACAAAGAAGAACAAATCAGTTGACTTTTTAAAAACTTTGAAAAGGAAAATGTTCCAAATTAGAATATAAAATAATTAGTCCAAGATTGAAAGATTCAGTTTAAATAATCACAGAATCACAGAATTTTCTAGGTTGGAAGAGACCTCAAGATCATCGAGTCCAACCTCTGACCTAACGCTAACAGTCCCCACTAAACCATTCCCTAAGCTCTACATCTAAACGTCTTTTGAAGACTTCCAGGGATGGTGACTCCACCACTTCCCTGGGCAGCCTGTTCCAATGTCTAACAACCCTTTCGGTAAAGAAGTTCTTCCTAACATCTAACCTAAAACTCCCCTGGCTCAACTTAAGCCCATTCCCACTCGTACTGTCACCAGGCACCCCCACCTCGCTACAGCCTCCCTTGAGGTACCTATAGAGAGTGATAAGGTCGCCCCTGAGCCTCCTCTTCTCCAGGCTGAACAAGCCCAGCTCCCTCAGCCGCTCCTCGTAGGACTTGTTCTCCAGGCCCCTCACCAGCTTTGTCGCCCTTCTCTGCACCCGCTCAAGCATCTCCATGTCCTTCTTGTAGCGAGGGGCCCAAAACTGAACACAGTACTCGAGGTGTGGCCTCACCAGAGCTGAGTACAGGGGGACGATCACCTCCCTAGCCCTGCTGGTCACACTGTTCCTGATACAAGCCAGGATGCCGTTGGCCTTCTTGGCCACCTGAGCACACTGCTGGCTCATATTCAGCCGACTATCAACCATCACTCCCAGGTCCTTCTCTGCCTGGCAGCTCTCCAACCATTCCTCTCCCAGCCTGTAGCTCTGCTTGGGGTTATTGCGCCCCAGGTGCAGGACCCGGCACTTGGCCTTGTTGAACTTCATGCAGTTGACCTCAGCCCATCGGTGCAGCCTATCCAGATCCTCCTGCAGAGCTTTCCTACCCTCAAGCAGATCGACACATGCACCTAGCTTGGTGTCATCTGCGAACTTACTGAGGGTGCACTCGATGCCCTCGCCCAGATCATCGATGAAGATATTAAAGAGGACCGGCCCCAGCACCGAGCACCGAGCCCTGGGGGACGCCACTAGTGACTGGCCTCCAACTGGACTTGGCTCCATTCACCACGACTCTTTGGGCCCAGCTATCCAGCCAGTTTCTAACCCAATGAAGCGTGCGCCAGTCCAAGCTGTGAGCAGCCAGTTTCTCAAGGAGAATGCTGTGGGAGACGGTGTCAAAAGCCTTGCTGAAGTCAAGGTAGACCACATCCACAGCCTTTCCCTCGTCCACCCAGCGCGTCACTTTGTCATAGAAGGAGATCAGGTTCGTCAGGCATGACCTGCCTTTCATAAAGCCATGCTGACTGGGCCTGATCGCCTGCTTCCCCTGCAAGTGCTGCATGATGACTCTCAGGAGGATCTGCTCCATGAGCTTTCCTGGCACTGAGGTCCAACTGACAGGCCTGTAGTTTCCCGGGTCTGCCCTCCGGCCCTTCTTGTAGATGGGCATCACATTTGCTAGCCGCCAGTCGATTGGGACCTCCCCCGATAGCCAGGACTGCTGATAAATGATGGATAGTGGCTTGGCCAGCTCCTCTGCCAGTTCCCTCAGTACCCTTGGGTCGATCCCATCCGGCCCCATCGACTTGTGCACATCTAAGTGCCGTAGCAGGTCACCAACCAGTTCTTCATGGATAATGAGGGCCACATTCTGCTCCCCATCCCCTTCCACCAGCTCAGGGTACTGAGTATCCAGAGAACATCCGGTATTGCCGCTAAAGACTGAGGCAAAGAAGGCATTGAGCACCTCCACCTTTTCCTCATCTCTTGTAACTAAGTTTCCCCCCACATCCAGTAAAGGATGGAGATTCTCTTTAGTCCTCCTTTTTGTGTTGATGTATTTATAGAAACGTTTTTTGTTATCTTTAACGGCAGTAGCCAGATTGAGCTCCAGATGAGCTTTGGCCTTCCTAATTTTGTCCCTGCACAGCTTCGCTACTTCTTTAAAGTCCTCCTTAGTGGCCTGCCCACTTTTCCAAAGATTATAAACCCTCTTTTTCCTCCTAAGATCAAGCCACAATTCTCTGTTGAGCCAGGCCGGTCTTCTTCCCTGCCAGCTCGTCTTTGGGCACGTGGGGACAGACCGTTCCTGCGCCATTAAGACTTCCCTCTTGAAGAGCGCCCAGCCTTCCTGGACTCCTCTGCCCTTCAGAACCGCCTCCCAAGAGACTCCACCAACCAGTGTCCTGAGCAGCTCAAAGTCAGCCCTCCAAAAGTCCAATACAGCGGTTTTACTGGTCCCCTTCCTGGCCTCGCCAAGAATAGTGAACTCCACCATTGCGTGGTCACTCTGCCCAAGACAGCTCCCGACAATCATGTCCTCCACCAGTCCTTCTCTGTTTGTGAAGAGAAGGTCTAGCGGGGCACCACCCTTGGTAGGTTCACTAACCAGCTGCGTCAGGAAGCTATCTTCCACGCTCTCCAGAAACCTCCTAGACTGCTTTCTCAGGGCTGTGTTGTGCTTCCAGGATATGTCAGGGAAGTTGAAGTCCCCCACGAGTACAAGAGCTGACGATTTTGCAACCTCTGTCAGCTGCCTGTAGAATTCCTCATCCGTCTCCTCATCCTGTTTCGGCGGTCTATAGCAGACCCCGACCAGGACACTAGCCTTGTTGTCCCTGCCAATCCTAACCCAAAGGGACTCGACCTTGTCATTCCCAACCTCGAGTTCTACAACCTCGAAAGACTCTCTAATATAGAGAGCCACACCACCACCCCTTCTATGCTGCCTGTCCCTTCTATAGAGCTTATAGCCAGGCATTGCAGCACTCCAGTCACGAGACTGGTCCCACCACGTCTCCGTGATGGCAACCAAGTCGTAGCCTGCCTCCTGTACTGGGTCTGGCTGGAATGTTAACTTTCCCGGCAGCAGCCCATTCAGTGCCGTACTCTGTACTTGTAGCTGGAACAGCAGTGTTATCACACCAGTGTTGTGTCTACTGCTGAGCAGCAGTGGCACAGCATTGGGCCTTTCTCTAACCCTCCTAGGGGGTGGGCAAAAAGTGAGGAGAGAAACATCACTAGGGCAGCTGACCTAAACCAATCAAAGGGATATTCCATACCATGTGGTGTCACACTCAGCAATAAAAGGTGGAAACAGGAAGAAGAGGGGAGGGGTGGGCTCTCGTTGAGAAGACGTCGGTCCTCCTCTCGAACACCGGCTGCGTGCGTTGAGGCCTTGCTTCAAGGACGTGGTCAATCATCGCTCATTTGTGGGAAGTAGAGAGTAATTTCTTTCCTCTGCACTTCCATATAGCTTTCATTTATTTTGTTTGTTTGTTTTCCTCCCTTTTTCCCCTTTTCCCTTTTACTTCCCCTTAGTTAAATTGTTTAGTTCATGGTAGTCTTTATTTAATTATTATAATTATTTCCCTTTAATTAAATTATCCTTATCTCAACCCGTGAGTTGTTCTTTGCTTTACTTCTCCCCCTCCTCATCTAAAGGAGGGGGAGTGAGAGAGCGGTTGTGGGGTTTAGCTGCCCAGCACGGTAAAACCACCACACTGCCGCACGATGGCTTCCAGCTCCTCCTGTTTGTTACCCATGCTGCGTGCATTGGTGTAGATGCACTTCAGCTGGGCCATTGCCTTATCCTGCGGCCTTGCCATTGTTCCTTCTAGCACAGCCCCAACAATCCTAGCCTCAGCCCCATCCCCCTTCCTACCTAGTTTAAAGCCCTCTCAATGAGCCCTGCCAGCTCCTGGCCCAGGATCCTTTTTCCCCTAAAAGATAGGGACCCGTCTGCGGCCATCAGGCCAGGTGCTGAGTAAAGTGCCCCATGATCAAAAAACCCAAGATTTCTGCGTTGGCACCAGCCCCGGAGCCACGTGTTTAACAGGTGGGCTTTCCGTGTCCTCTCTGAACCCCTCCCTGCCACCGTAGGGATGGACGAAAACACCACCTGCACTCCCGCTCCATCCACTAACCGACCCAGTCCCCTAAAGTCCCTTTTGATAGCCTTGAGGCTTCTCTCTTCGATGTTATCACTGCCCGCCTGGACTATCAAAAGAGGGTAATAGTCAGAGGGGTGTACCAGGTTAGGAAGCTTCCTGGCAACGTCCCTGACCCTGGCCCCAGGGAGACAGCAGACTTCCGTACGGGTAGGGTCAGGCCGACAAATAGGGCCCTCTGTTCCCCTAAGAATCGAGTCACCAACAACAATAACCCTCCTGTCTTTCTTGGTGGAGGCAGTCCTGAGGCGCGGAGTTGACCTCCTCGCCCCAGGCATCCTCCTGGGAACATTTGCTACCTCTTCCTCACACACCGGCCTCTCAATCTCTAGGGCCTCAAACCTGTTGCGTAAGGACACCTGGGAAGGTGGGGCTGGAAGGGGAGGGCATCGCCTGCGATGTTGAGCAGGGACCTGTTTCCATTCCTCCTCAGCTCCCAGATCCCCTCCCTCTGCCCGACGGGGACAGGGAAGGGGGTCCGCCCCCATTTGAGGAGTCTCACCTCGGCACCTCCCCTTGAGGCCCTGCAGGGAGTTACTCCAGAAGTCTATCTCCCGCTCACACCTCCTGATATCTCTCAACCTCTCCACCTCCTCCTTGAGCTCCGCCACCATGCGGACCAGATCATCCACCTGCTCGCACCTCACGCACGCAGTTTCTCTGCCTCCCGCCGATGGCAGCAACAGGCTCAGACACTCCTTGCATCCGGTGACCTGAACTGCGGCATTTTTTAACGGGTAGTCGGTCTGCGTGTGTACCGACTTTCTGGAGAGCGCGCTGTGCCTGGTGGCGACCATTATCACCTAGTTACGGCTGTTGTTAAGGAGGTGTTGTTTGTGTGTAGGGGAAGCACTCTGCCCTTCCTGCGCGCCCTGCCTGCGCGAACTGCCGCGCTAACTGCCGCGCCACTCCCTTCTGACGTGCCACGCCCTGATTGCCTGCCCTGTTCGCTGCGCTCCCGGTCGCTCGCGCTCCCTAGGGGCTGCTTTTGAACGGCTGGGGAGGGAGCGCTGCTGGCTCCGCCTTCGCCTCGTCAGCCTCCCTCACGAGGGCTGCCGGGTCCTGGCAGCTCCCTCAAGTAGGCTCGATGCCGGAAAAAATTAGCCCTGCCTGGCCCGATCCCCCGCTCCGCTGCAGAACGCGTCTGCCCCGGAGCCGATCGCCTCGGCAAATGGCCAACCACATAATAAACCACAAGCCCGTAAAAGAATTAGAGCCACATGGTTTTACTCTCTTTTGAGTTCATCTTACTCTAATACTGTTGATTTTTGTCATTGGAAAAACATAACTTAGTGTTGTAAATTCAAATCCCTTGGTAACATTTTGGACCAAAGCCACAGTGCATGTTCATATATTAAAGGTGTGCTGTGTACACCAAAAGAAACAGTGTTCTTAAAAGAAAAATTTGCATCATGTGATTATGTAATATATGCTGACAATAAAATTATTTATTTATAACGTAAAACAGTATTTATTTATAATGTAAACAAGATGCTTGTATTGAATGATGCCTAACATATGACAAATAATTTTGGCTAAATAAGTAGCATTTAGAGAGAACAATTATTTTCAGCCATAATTTAATTTTTTAATTTTGTATGTTACTATAGCCTTATAGCCAACAAGTCAGTACAGCCATTTTTTAAATCAAAAATCAAGAAAATTGCTGCCATTCCCTTAGCATTGAATGGAATTCAACAATATTCTCTCTAGAATAAAAAGGGATGAGATAGCAAGCAGTGCAAGTGAGCACGTGTGACAGAATCAATCCAAAAAGCAAGGAAGACTGAGGCAAGCAAGTATAAGATGGCAGTATGACATCAAAAACATACAGTGAAAAATATAACTGTATGGTAAATGTGATTGATTATGAGTATTAAACATTGATTACTGGTACTACTCACATAGCAAAATGCTCAGATAGAGCTCATTCCCACAAGACACAGTTCTAAGACTTCTGTGTTCAGTGAACAAATCACTTCCTCAGAGTCCTCAAGGAAATTCATTACAGTTTGTAATGTAATAGAGTCCATTACATCTATGTATCATTATTCGTTTACTAGAAGTTTAATGGTTTAAGTGATAATAGTAAAACAAAGAAAATACAGCAAGAAAGTGAAAAACAAACAAACAAACATAAAAATAAGTATATATAAGTATATATATATAAATATATATATATGAGTATATATAAGTATATGTATATAAGTATATATATATAAGTTATATAAAAATAACTTTTTATATAAAGTTTATTGTAACTGTTATACTGATAGAATTTCATCCAAATCTCTTTATGACTCAATATATAAGTAAAAAGAAAAGTAACAAGGGAAAAGACTCCAAAGTGTTGCATTAAAGGGTAAGGAAGTTTGGCAGAACCTACACTTCTGTGTGTTCCAGCTTGTCCTCAAATATCAGAGGGGCTGGGGACATCTGGACATAGATTCTGAGTAATGTCTACTTTGAAAGTAAAGTCCAGTCGCATTCAATGTGCATTGAATTATCATGATCACAGATGCACAAATAGTGCAATACAGTTTCTGTCTAGCAAATGACTGATGTAGTTTATTGAAGCAAAAGGAGTAGATGTCCTTTGGATTGCTGGTGTCTGCACTGTCTACAAAACACATACAGACACCAAGAATACGACAAACGTAACCAACTACATGTGCTAATTTATGAAACAACTGTACAGAGAGTGTTAGGTTTCCTGGACAAGTGCTCCAAGAGTTCAGATCTCCCCCCATATCTATGCGTGGGGGGAGAGAGGTTCAGCCTGTTGACTGATCCCAGAAGACAGCAATGTCCTTCCAACTTGTCTGCAATGGTGTCTTCCCATGTTTTTCTTCTCTTGGGCTATTTAATACAATTTTTTTACTTTTAGGTGAGATTTGAGTGACTCTAATCATATGTGTCTTCATAGTGATTGGTAGATTTTTTTCTTGCCTTTGTTTAAAGGTATAGGCTCAGAGAAATGCAGAGTGCATGTTCAGTGAGGGGTGGGTGCACCTTGAAGGTAGGTAGCCTTTGGGATGGAGGTGTGTTTTGGCATTATAATGGGATTATAATGAGCAAAGTTCACCCAAAAGACATGATTTGCTTATCAGTTAGAGTCAGGGCTGAACATGCAGTCTATCAGTTCTACAATACCATCTGGTTCCTCATCTTTGCAGTGATAGCATAGAGCTTGGCCACAGTGTCTTGACAACACTCCACCCTCCATGCTATATCTCTTCAAGTCAGCACACCAAGCTCCCCTGATGTCACCAATACCTAAGGCTGAAGGCTCTGTTGCCAAGAGGACTATCATGGAACAGATTCCTTTTATATCCACTGCATCTCACCCTGGAAGTTTCCTCAACACTGAACCTTCTCTTAGGACATGGAAAAATGTTTAGCCTCAATGAGTCACCTCCAGCAGTTATTCCACACAAAGATAACTGATACTCTATCTAGTTTGATACTTTATCTAGTTTGATACTTCATCTAATGAATCCACTTTTGGTGTTAGTTATTTTAATTCTATTTTCTATCTTAAACTGAAAGCTGTAGGCAAGTTTTTGTTGTTGTTGTTGTTTTGTTTTAATATGAATATAATAAGTTTCTGAATGATACCAGAACCAATACAGGGTCTCATCATTTTGGCCTGATTTTATTTTTGATTTTTTATGAATATAGACCTATGTTTTAAAATTAAAGTTATATTAAAGTTCTTCTGGGAAGGGCTTTTTTCTTTTCTTTCTTTCAGGTGCTCAGTGAAAAATGTCTTGTTACCACTTGTACCAGACTGCTATTTTAATATAAATATTAACTAATGTACCAATGAAGGTATTCTACATTGTTTATCCTGACCTTATTATTGAAAACCATCTGAAATACCTCTCAAAATATGATGAATATCTGAGAAAAAAAAAAAAAAAAAAAGCAAATTTCAGCCTCCATAGATCATCAGAAGGGCTAATATACCTGAAAACAGTATTTTTTTCTCTGGAGAGCTGAGAAGTTTTATGTAATGTGTGCTCTGATAGCTTTATTAAGAACTGTCTTTAAAATTATTTGTGCAAGACTGAATGCTGTCAAGACCTCTCTCAAATGCTGACAATAAATAATATTCATTATAAACATATGTATTTTTATATATTTTTATTTTGTTTTGTTTTGTTTTGTTTTTTTTTGGTAACATATCACTCTAAACTGTTCTCCAACAATATGAAGTTTAACAAGAACCAAGTGCTGGATTCTGCACTTGGGAAGGGGCAACCCTGGTTATACATACAAACAGGGGGTACAAGATGCTGGAAAGCAGTTTCACAGAAAGAGATCTGGGGTTTTTATTTGACAACAAGCTGAACATGAGCCAGCAGTGTGCTTAAGCAGCCAGGAGAGCCAACTATATCCTTGGGTATATCAAGAACAGCATTGCTAGCCAGTTAAGGGAAGGAATTGTCATGCTCTACTCTGCAGCCTTGTTTCAAGTACTGTGTGCAGTTCTGGGCGCCACAGTATAAGAAAGACATAAAACTGTTAGACAGTCTCCAAAGGAGAGCTACAAAGACAGTAAAGGGTCTAGAGGGGAAGATGTATGAGGAGCAGCTGAAGTCACTTGGATTTTTCAACATGGAGAGGAGGACACTGAGGGGAGACTTCATCACAGTCTACAACTTCCTCACAAGGGTAGCAGAGGCAAATACTGATCTCTTCTCTCTGGGGACAGTGACAAGACCTGAGGAACAGGTTGAATCTGCAATGGGGAGGTTCAGGCTGGATATCAGGAAAAGGTTCTTCACTGAGAGAGTGACCAGGCACTGGAACAGGCTTCCCAGGGAAGTGGTCGCAGCACTGAGTCTTATTGAGTTCAAAAAGCATTTGTACAATATTTTCAGACACAGTCTTTTCAGGTAGTGTTTTGAGGATAAAGTAGTTAAACTCAATGATGCTTGTGGGACACCTCCAACTCAGAATATTGTATGATTCTGTGATTTCATGTTCTCTATAGTATGTTGTTTGTAATCTCATGACCTTGGAAATTTTAAATGAATCCTCAAATATCCACATGCCTCTGTTTTTAAGAGAAGATTTTTTGTGGGGGGTTATTCTGCAATTTAAATCAGTCCAAACAGAAAAAGGATTTGCAGTTTTAGTATGCTAATGATGTGCATTGAATTGTGGTTATAAAAATTTTTCAGAGGTTTCATATGCACTAACCTTCCTTATACTCTCACATTCATCATTATCTGAGTCATTTGTCCTTTGAGCTCTGCATACAGATGTGTATGCTATATGATCTCTGTTATCTCAATTACAGCAAGATTCCTTAGTTAGCTACACTGTATTTTCGAAACCTAATTTGTGTTTCAGAAGAGTGAGGGGTAATTCCATTAGCATACTTACTCATACCTCTTCAGAGCAAGGAAAATTATATGATATTTGTGACCAAGCATGTCTTATAGTTTTAAAACGCAAATCCATATTTTAGTTATGATTTCAGCCTTGACCTTAGAGTTAAACCCAGTGTTTTATCCATTTGCTCTCTGAAGCCTAAAACAGGATGCGCATGTGAAATAAGTATTTAGATGTAGTTTCATCTGATTTGCATACTGCCATATTTGTAATTATTTTTGTTTGACATGGTACAACTGCAACTAGCATAAAATCAAAGGCAGTAAACCAGTAAATTGTTTTGCTGCTTGCCTGTTAGCAGCATGCTAAGAAAGCTAGAGTACGTCACTAAGAAAACTAACATTAATTTTAAGCTCCAAGTCTGAAAATGGATTTTCTTACCCCCCTTTCTTTTTTTAGTGCACACACTGTATTTCATGCCTTCCTTTTTCTTCTTTGAAATTAGTTCATCTTATTTAATATACTTGGGAAATAGTTTGCTAGCTTGTCAAAAGATTTGTAAGGCACGGATAAAAGGTCCAGCTTGTTGACTTTCTGGAGCAATTAACAGAATCACAGATAGCCTATTTCTTGGCTTATTTCCTCAGTCCACCTATCAGTACAATTATCCACATTAGAGAAATTTTCTCATATAGAAAAAAAAGGTCACAAGACCAAGACAATTGAGGTTCACTACAGGAAATGTAATTGATTCGTTTTAATACTTCATCAGCCACTCTCAAGGATATCAGGAAAATAAGTAATTTCTGGGAATGTCTTGAAATACTTATGTATCTTTGTAGCCCTAGAAAAACTCTTAAAAGAGGAAATTTTGTTGTTTAGTATCTTTTTAAACTTTAAGCTTCTTATCTTAAAACTAGTAGTAATACTGAACTTTCTTTTCTTTTTTTTTTTTTTTTTTCTTTTTTTTTTTTTTCTAGCATGCATAGATAGTCTTTTGTACAGAAGGATGTCAACATTCAGGAGATTTTAGTTAATATACATTTTAATGTTAATATATACATCCCTAGTGAGATAATGTTCCCACCGTTAGCACTGTAACACTGTCTCAGCTTCACTGCACACTGAAACTATTTTTATTATGCTGGATAAGCAGGACAATCTCATTTTAGATTAGATTTTTTTTTTTTTTTATCTTTTTTCTTTCACTGTGGTAGATCACTGTGGAAAGATTAAGAAGTTAGAAGGCAAGATAATTTTTTCATTGATCGTGATAATGGAGCACAACAGATTTCTGACCAGCTTCAGAAGTATTTGATTGGTACAAGCTTCCAATTCACATAATATATCTGTTGGCAAAATTTTTAATGAAGATTGAGTTGAAATCAGATTGAAGTTGCTTAAGAATATAGCAACTGATATAATTGATGGTTGGTTTCCTAACTTTTGGGGGGTGAGGGAAGGGGAGGGACGATAATGCCTTTCATGCAGCAGCAGTTATATGTATTAGAAATAGGGCAGAGTTGTAGAGGGGAGTAGTGCTAACTACTTAATACCTTATTCTTTTAATATTAAGCATTTATTTTTTTTCCTCACTGAAGATGAAAGATTATTAATGTTGAGGACAAACTAAACAAGGATATCACAGTTCTTAATATCTAGGCATATTACATCTTTCCATCTTGCTAAATAAAACCCTCTTTGGAGAAACAGTTACACATACTGTGTTTTAAGCCAAGTTTCAACACTAAATTATTAAAAGTTTTCAATAGCATACAAAGTATGCTATATTCACCACCTCTTCCCTGGATCAGCATGAAAAGATTGCATTTAAAATGGAAACTGTGGTGTATAGCAACATTCCAAAATTCCTGGTAAAATAATAATGTATACAGTTTGTATCACTTTTGACATTGATCACCTTCTTCTGTCATCCTCTGAACTTCGTCTCATTCCCAATATCCAGCAGTATGTGTTCCAAAATTTCATAGGAAATACAATTTTGAAAATAAACACAACGGATTTTGATAATATTAAACTTTCTACTTAAAATTTGCTTAAAAATATAGTGTCCTACACATTAGTAAATAAATAGATGAATAAATAAATTAATAAATATTTTTGAAGTGACCACTAGAATATTTAACTTTTCTTTTTAAATGAATGAAAATGAAAAATCTTTTAAATTATTGCTGAAAATATTTTTTCAACTGCACTAATGCTATCAAGAGCACCTGAAAAATTTTACTCTACAATTATTTTCATGGATTACAGAAACTTTTCAGTAATAGAAATTACAAGGAAAAACAAAGTAAAATGTAATGACATTGAATATGTCAACATAAAAGAAATTTTATCTCAAAAATAAGTTACTATGTGTCATATGGAATGCATTAGAAGATAAATAAATAAACTGAAAACAGACAAAAAAAAAAACCTTCATGTGGATTTTAAGTGACGAGCACCATGACATCTTTAATGCAGTTAACTCTGTTCGTGAGATGTTGCATTGTTTAACTATCTGTAATCTTTTGTGTCCCTACAAATCCACAGTAAGTTAATTATATAAACCCAGTGTTTGGTATATATATATATATCTATCTATATGTAATGCAATTTATGTAATACATATATATGTAATGCCATAATGCTTTAATATTATTTACGAAATATTATATATATATATAATATAATTATACATAATATAGTTATATAAATATAAATATAAATATAAATATAAATATAATATATATTATAATAATATATATATAATATTATATATATATATATATAAACTTTTTTATTTTTTTTTTAACCAAGAAAAAGAGAAATCACAATTCTTGATCACTGGAACTATTTGGGATTCTATTCTAATAATCTCTATCAATTACTTGTATATCTTGGTCAAGGGGAAGTTCACTTATATATGAAGTCACATTTAGTACCTAATTTTGTCATTGTTCAAATCTCCACTAATCTCCACTGACTGTAACCCAGCTGTTTGTCATCTAGCCACATATTTTCACAGAATCACAGAATCATCTAGGTTGGAAGAGACCTTCAAGATCACCCAGTCCAACCTCTGACCTAACACTAACAAGTCCTCCACTAAACCATATCACTAAGCTCTACATTTAAATGTCTTTTAAAGACCTCCGGGAATGGTGACTCAACCACTTCCCTGGGCAGCCCATTCCGATGCCTAACAACCCTCTTGGTAAAGAAGTTCTTCCTAATATCCAACCTAAAACACCCCTGGCACAACTTTAGCCCATTCCCACTCGTCCTGTCACCAGGCACATGGGAAAATAGACCAATCCCCACCTACAGCCTCCTTTAATGTACATGTAGGGAGTGTTAAGGTTGCCCCGAGCCTCCTATTCTCCAGGCTGAACAAGCCCAGCTCCCTCAGCTGCTCCTCGTAAGACTTGTTCTCCAGTCCCCTCACCAGCTTTGTTGCCCTTCCCTGGACTCGCTCAAGCACCTCCATGTCCTTCTTGTATTGAGGGGCCCAAAACTGAACACAGTACTTGAGGTGTGGCCTCACCAGAGCTGTGTACAGGGGCACAATCACTTCCCTAGCCCTGCTGGCCACACTGCTTTTTACACAAGCCAGGATGCTATTGGCCTTCTTGGCCACCTGAGCACACTGCTGGCTCATATTCAGCCAACTATCAACCAACACTCCAAGGTCCTTCTCCGCCTGGCAGCTTCCCAGCCACTCATCTCACAGCCTGTAGCTCTGCTTGGGGTTATTGTGCCCCAGGTGTAGGACCCGGCACTTGGCCTTGTTGAACTTCATGCAGTTGACCTCAGCCCATCGGTGCAGCCTATCCAGATCCTCCTGCAGAGCCTTCCTGCCCTCGAGCAGATTGATACATGCACCTAACTTGGTAATCTGCAAACTTACTGAGAGTGCAATTGATGCCATCATCCAGGTCATCAATAAGGATATCAAAGTGAACTAACCACTGACCCTGAGGACCTCCAACAGGATTTAACTCCATTCGCCACTATTCTTTGGGCCCAGCTACCCAGCCAGTTTTTAACCCAACAAAGTGTACACCAGTCCAAGCTGTGAGCAGCCAGTTTCTTGAGGAGAATGTTGTGGGGAACAGTGTCAAAAGCCTTACTGAATTCAGGGTAGACCACATCCACAGCCACAGACTGGGGAAAAGGGAAACATCACTCCCATTTTTAAAAAAGATAGAAAAGAAGACCTAGGGAACTACAAACAGGTGAGTTTCACTTGACCTTTGAGTTGAACTTCTTTGGATTCTTTGATCTACATGACACCAAGCCTTCTGGAACCAGATGGGATGTGCCTCTCTCAGAGACGGGTAAGGATTTTTGCTCAGGAGTTGTCAGGGCTGATAGACAGGGCTTTAAACTAGAGTCGAAGGGGGAAAGGGATAAAACCAGGCATGCTAGTGATGAGCCAAGGTGTGGTGCACTAGAATCAGAGGGACTGTGTGCCAGTGAGGTCCTTCAGTCGGCTCCACAAGGTGCTGCGTGTAGGGGAGGCACATTTGAAGTGCTTCTACAAAAACACATGCAGTATGAGGAATAAAATGGATGAGCTAGAAGTCCTGGCTCAGTCCCACAGCTATGACATCATCAGAATAAGCGAAACCTGGAGGGATGAGTCCTGTGGATGATGTGCTGCAATAGATGGTTCCAGGCTCTTCAGGAGGGACAGGCAGGGTAGGCGAGGTGGGGGGGAGGGGTGGCAATGTATGTGAAGCATGGACTGTGTGGAACTTCAAGTTGGCGATGGCAAAGTTGAGAGCCTCTGGGTGAGGATTAAGGGATGAACAAATAAAAGGGATGTCGTACAAGGAGACTGTTACAGACCACCCAGCCAGGATGACAATGCCGATGAATTATTCTTTCCAGAACTAAGAGATGCTTCTGTATCAGCTCCCTTTGTCCTTATGGGGGATTTCAACTTGCCAGACATCAACTGGGATCACCACACTGCTGACATGAACAAGTCCAGGAGGTTTGTAAAGCACCTAGATGATAACTTCTTGGTGCAGATGCTAAGGGAGCCAACTAGGAAAGGTGCCCTCCTAGATCTGTTGCTGGAGAACAGAGAGGGTCTTGTGGGAGATGTGGCAATTGGCAGCCGTCTCAGTCATAGTGACCATAAAGTGGTCGAGTTTGGAATTTATGGTGACAGAAGGAAAACTGTCACCAAAACTTCAGCCCTGGATATGGGGAAAGCAGACTTCAGGCTGCTCAGGAAACTAGTCAGCAGCAAGGTCCCCTGGGAAACTGCGTTTGAAGGCAATGGCATCCATCAGTGCTGGTCAATCTTTAAGCATTGCCTCCTAAAAGCACAAGATCAGGCAACTCCAAAATAATGGAAGTCAGGCAGGCAGGGCAGAAGGCCAGCCTGGCTGACCATGGATCTTCTGCTGGAGCTTAGGTGAAAAAAGAAAGTGTATGGCAGCTGGAAGGAGGGTTGGGTGATGAGGAAGGAATACAGGGATGCTGTTCGTGTTTGTAGGGAGAAAATTTGTGTGGCCGAAGCCCAACTAGAGTTGAAGCTGGCCATGTCTGTGGGAGACAATAAAAAAGGCTTTATTAGATATGCAGAGAGAAAAAGGAGGAACAAAGAAAACATAGGTCCACTACTTGATGGGGAAGGTCTCCTCACAGACAAGAACATAGGCAAAGCAGAGACGTTTAACGCCTTCTTCGCCTCTGTCTTCAACACTGATGATGGGCTTCGGGACCCAGGGTGCCCTGAGCTGGGGGACCACGATGGTGGGAATGACAAATTCCCAACCGACCCGGAATGTGTGTGGGATTTGCTTCTCCACCTGGATTCATACAAGCCCATGGGTCTGGATGGGATTCATCCCACAGTGCTTAAAAAGCTGATTATGTCATCGCAGGACCTCTCTCAATTATTTTTCAATCATCTTGGGAATCTGGAGAGGTCCCGGTAGATTGGAAGCTGGCAAATGTTGTGCCAATTTTCAAGAAGGGTAAGAAAGAAGACCCTAGCAATTACAGGCCTGTCAGTCTCACGTCAGTGCCTGGTAAAATTATGGAGAAGATGATTCTTGAAATTATTGAAGCGCACCTGGGGGACAGTGTGGTCATTGGTCCCAACCAACATGGATTCATGAGTAGGTCCTGCCTAACAAATTTGATTTCCTTTTATGATAACATCACCCATCTAATCGATCAAGGGAAACCATCTGATGTGATCATTTTGGACTTCAGCAAAGCTTTTGACATGGTTTCCTATAGGATCCTACTGGACAAAATGTCCAGCACACAACTTAACAGAAACATCATACGATGGGTGAGCAATTGGCTGACAGACAGGGATCAAAGGGTTGTGGTAAATGGGGCCACATCTGGCTGGCTTGTGGATTGTCACTAGTGGGGTGCCTCAAGGCTCCATTTTAGGGCCAGTTCTCTGTAATGTTTCTACAAATGATTTGGATGAAGGATCAGAAAGCGTTCTCAGCAAATTTGCTGATGACACCAAACTTGGAGGAGTTATGGACTCGGATGAAGGTAGAAAGTTCTTGTAGAGAGATCTGGACAGATTGGAGAGCTGGGCAATTACCAAGTACATGAAGTTTAACAAAAGCAAGTGCCACATCCTGCACCTGGCATGGGGCAACCCTGGCTATACGTACAGACTGGGCGATGAGACACTGAAGAGCAGCCCCACAGAGAAGGATCTGGGGGTTGTGGTTGGCAGCAAGTTGAATATGAGCCAGCAGTGTGCCCTGGCAACCAGGAGGGCTAATGGTATCCTGGGATGCATCAAGCACAGCATTGCTAGTTGGTCGAGGTAAGTGATTGTCCCGCTCTACCCTGCGCTGGTGCAGCCTCACCTCAAGTACTGTGTGCAGTTCTGGGCACCACAGTACAAAAAACGAAACAAACAAACAAAAAAAACATTAAACTGTTGGAGAGAGTCCAGAGGAGGGTGATGAAGATGATGAAGGACCTAGAGGGGAAGACAGATGACGAGCGGCCGAGGTCACTTGGACTGTTCAGCCTGCAGAAGCGGAGGCTGAGGGGGGACCTCATTGCGGTCTACAACTTCCTTGCGAGGGGGAGTGGAGAGGCAGGTGATCTATTCTCTGTAATCATCAGTGATAGGACCCATGGGAACTATGTTAAGCTGAGGCAGGGGAAGTTTAGGCTGGACATCAGGAAGAGGTTCTTCACCGAGAGGGTGGTCGCACACTGGAACAGGTTTCCCAGTGAAGTAGTCACAGCACCAAGCGTGTCTGAATTTAAGAAGCGATGGGACAGTGCACTTAATCACATGGTCTAAACTTTTGGGCAGACCTGTGCGGAGCCAGGAGTTGGACTTGATGATCCTTATGGGTCCCTTCCAACTCAGGATATTCTATGCTTCCATGATTCTATGAACTTTGTCTGCCTTTGTCACCTGTTGTGTTTCCATGCCAAATCTGAGTCTGAAGCTGAACTGATAGGGACTTTTGTTGTGAAACAGATGATGTAGAAGTTGAAGAGCTGGAGAGTAATGAGTGATTACTTCTCAAGTAAGCTGGTCCATTGAGTCAAGATGCAGACTCTGTGCAGGAGAACAATTGATGATTTCTCCCAAATGTGTAATATGTTCACTCTGAACAACTATACTCTGTTGTCAAAGGTGTTTTTGTTGCATGTAATGACAACTACAAAGCTATTCTTGTCTCTTCTTTGCTACATAAATTTGTCAGAAAAGATCTCTTTTCAGTGACTTTTGAATCAAAGTTTATTTATTTGCCTAGCTGGAACTACCTGTGTTACCAGTTTATTGCTTTTTATGTCACTTAGAAGTTGTAGAATATACATTTTAGCAAAAAAAAAAATAGTTGGTAAGGAAAAGGTAAGAAACTGATTCTAAACTTTGTTTGATTCCTCACTGAAAACAGTCAGAAAATCTTTCCATCTTTCCTTTTTATTTCATTATAGTTTTTGTAGCTTATAATCCAGTTCCTAAATGACTCTTCTTTTATATTATTCACCTTTATTGGAGCAAGTTGGAATTGTGTGTGGCTCCCTTTTCCATCCGAGCTTTGAGAAATCTGCTATAATAAATTACCTTATCCCTATTTAGATAGAGATAGGTTTGGAATGCAGTATAGACACGACTTCCCTCTTCTGCCTAATTTTCCTGGGGGAAGGGGAAGGGGAAGGAGAAGGGGAAGGGGAAGGGGAAGGGGAAGGGGAAGGGGAAGGGGAAGGGGAAGGGGAAGGGGAAGGGGAAGGGGAAGGGGAAGGGGAAGGGGAAGGGGAAGGGGAAGGGGAAGGGGAAGGGGAAGGGGAAGGGGAAGGGGAAGGGATTTTGTTTGATTCCAAATGCACCTTATTGTGATATACCATTTATAAATAACAAATAGACAAATGTTATGAAATAGCTTATATGCTAGAGGGGCAATCACTTTTGGTCTTGTGTACTGGAGTTTTTGACATTTTTTTGTTGTTCTGAAACTACTCTTAAAATAAGAAGAATATTGAATGTTACATGAATTTCAACCATTAAATATCAGCTCTGTCTGGAAGGTTAAAAGTTCAACATATGAAAAGAAATATACCATAAAACATAGTTTTAATGGTATATCTTCTTAACTTACTTCAGGTTAGGCACAATATGGAATAAGTTGTGACTATGATGAAAATAACTTGACCATTCTTGTCACAACAGAAAGTAGTATGAAAAGAATAAGTAAGTAAAGCAATGGATTAAATACCCCTTTAATGGCTTTAGTTCTGTCAGAACTTGAATTGCTTACTAGTTTTTAACACTAAATCTAAACTGCTGTATTATTTAGCTCCAGGAACAACAGGAAATGCTACTGTGAAGTGTTCTATTGAGGTTGACAGTAATGACAAAGCCTAATCTAAAACTATCATTTTAGATCCCTTTCCAGTAAGTGTGGACCAAGGGCTTTCTAATTTTATATTTCTTCTGTGTGTATATGTGTGTGTTTGTATCATGCATGTATTTGTAGTATATGTCTGTAATTTGCTGTGGGGCAACGGTTCATTCTTGCTATAATTTTAAGCAAAAATTATTGGTTTAAATAAAAAATGTATTGAAGATACCTGGAGCAATTTGTAAATATTAACAGTTTTGGTTTTGTAAAGAAACCACTTTTCCTTAGTGTGCTTATGAGTTAATGTAGAGGGTTATTGCCTAACAACCACACAGCAGTCAAATCTCATCACCTTCAGCAGGAATAATTTATGGTTTAATCTTACATGCAGGCGTATTAAATTAGTATTACTCATCAGAACTCACTTATTAATAAAACAAGCTGAATTAGCCACCAGAGAATCATATTTGGAAATTCAATGACAATTTTACATTTTTAATAAAGGCTCAGAAATATTATTGCAGAGCAGGTGGTATGAAGAAATGTGGTCAAATTTGACATTCATTAATAATTGAAGTGTAGAACGTGACAGAGGTGAAAATTGATATTGATTTTTTCCCCTCTAATATTTGGATGAGTTCTGAAAAGTAAATAAAATGAGATAACAAGACATATCAAGTCACCCTGATTTCTTTGATCACCCCTCCCTGTATGCACACATATATATCACTATTTTCCCTATCATGTTTTTGAATAATTCAACACCCATAGTCTCTCCAATTCAATGCATTATAAAACACACTCAAGCTGAGTTTCAATCATATTAGACTGAAAGCTGAATTTTTTATGAAGGATTATTTAAAACAAAATGTGTCTTGGACCCTACAGTCTCTGAAACCAAACAATCCTAAGAGTTCAGTGAGGAAATGTCAACACTGTGGAGAATTTTTCAATTCAAAAAATTAAAGGAATCCTGTTTGATGTATATTAACCATATCAATATTAACAACCTTCTGCTGGATTTCAGAAGTGATTTGAGTGTCAGTATTATCAGGTTTGTATTTTAACTAGTTGTGAAAGCTCAGAAATCCTTGTACTCATGCTGAACTTGACCTGCCACTGGGACAGCTTAAGCACTCCTACTGATTTCAAACCTTCTACTACCAATCTGTAGGCTTGGTAAGCTTCTTTAGCCCCACTGAACTCCAAACATGCAAGAAGAAGGGCCCCCAGTCTCTGATGACTGAATTCCAGCACACTGAAGGCACATCTGCAGGGTATATTCAGCATGTATTCAACAGACTTAATATTCTTCTCATCAGAATTATATTTCAAAAGTTAATGTATGGCATGAGAGGAGATCAGCAAGTCTTCTCTTTTATCATCTGTAAAGAAAACAAAGGCAGCTATTAAAATGCCAAAGAAAGAGAACATCCAAAAAAAAAAAAGGAAAAAAAAAAAAAAAAAAAAAAAAAAGGAAGTAGAAAAGTTTAAATGCAGGAGAAAGTATGTAAATTCATTAGATTTACTTACAATTTCTTTAAGAATGTTTTCGTGTTTTGAGATTAACATCTCTGCTGTAAGATATCTGAACAAAAAACATTGATTGACTGCAGTTATTTTATGCTCTCATGCCTTCTGTCTATTGCAGCACAAGTAACTGTTTGCAGGTCTCTTTGACCGTGTTAGCAGAGCAAATGGATGATGGTCCAGGTCTCATTTTGTAAGAATGAATTTATATTGACTTCAATAGCCAGAATTAATGAAATCTAGTCAAATAATTCAAAAGGTATTCCACAAGGTATTTTGCTTTAATTAGTGAGATTTATTGCAGAAAATGTGAGTCAGTTGAGATTTTTAAATATAACAATATATTATTCTCCATTCATATATGTCATATATTAATGTTGGAAACATAAATCTAAATTATGACTTCTGAGCTTTTTGATATTTGAATGTATTTATATTATTATTATTGTTATTATTGTTGTTGTTACAAGTTTTCAGTAGGCAGAAATAATAAAAAAGGTCAATACTTTAATTAAAATGACACTATAGCTTCATTAGCAACAACAGCCAGCATCTACTCAGCAAGATAAATTTTACTTTTGTGACAGTGCAAAGAGCAAAGTTCTCTTATGAAAAAAAAAAAAAAAAAAAAAAAAAAGAGTTGTTCAACCATAAGATAGTGCAAATGGAAGTATCTGTCTGTGACAGATACCAGCTTTTTAAGTACTCCTCTACTAAAGCAACAGATTTGGTAAATGTAAGGAAAATAAAATAGTAAAGAAGGGGGTGGGAGCATATGGTTTAAGTTGATTGCAGTATTTGGGAAATGAGTAAAGGTCATGATTGCACTGTAGGCTATGTTGGTCTCCTCCAAAATTAAAATCTTAGCAAATTCTTATGAACCAAACTTGCTCTAACAGCTGTGTTTCACTTCAGCCAACAGAAGGGATGAACTCTCCAAAAAGTGACATTTTTATACACCTCTCAGATCACATTCCTGTAATTTTGACTGGATGAACAGCCTTGTGCTACCACAGAACCATTTAAGAAACAATACATGGCTTTCCCTCCTGAGTTTTGACAGCTTTTTTTCCCCCTCCCCCAGTGTGTCTGTGAAGTGTCTGGGGAAATTCAGGCCTTGCCAGATTTTTTTCCCATGCTTCCCAGAATGATATTAAGCCAGAGACCACAGTTGTGCTTTTGGAGGATCTATTTTTGCTGTGTTCCTCTTCTGAGGGAAAACATGTCAACAGTTTAAATTGGTTGGTAGAAAATTTGTGAAGAAAACTCCTTTTACTGCAAACATTTTCACCCCTGATGCAACATTTGTCTTTCCTCTGACAAGATTCTTAATACAAATATGAAAACGATTGGATACATCAGATTTCTTCAATCTGCTTCACTATGAAGTTAAGTTTTGACCTCCTTATCCTGGCTATATCTTTCTTTTTCCCATCTATAAATTACATATATTGCATATATAATCATACACATGCTTAGGGAGACATAAACAAGACAAAAAAAAAAAAAAAAAAAAAAACTGAAAACTTTTCAATGTTTCAAGCATCCTTTTCCTACCAAAAGTCCATAGCAGATGGGTATTTGTTTTAGGATCCCTGAAAAATTCTACCTTTTCACTTCATTTTGGGAAAACATGTATTTCTTACATTTGCTACCACTGATGCTGATAGAGGCATCATTCTCTGGGTTATGAAGCATTTAACGTAGAAAATGGTACCTGTAGTACTTCTATCCCTGATGAAGAATTGCATATGAACTGCAAAAAGTTACCAGCCTGTATTTGTACCAGCTCACTGAACCTCAACTTCTAAGTAATGCCTCCTGCTTACACAATGCTCCAAGTATGTTTGAAACCCTTAGAAATCAAGCCATAAAATTCATTGACAGAGATTTTGTGCATGAACTCTGGGAATTTTCCTCTATCTCATTTGAAATCTAGAATTCAGATTGTTAATTGTATAACTGCACTTATTTTCTTCTGTCTGCCTATGCTGAATTTATTCATTTATGGGTAAAAACAACTGTTCTTAGGGGTAAAAATACTAGCAACAGAGAGATGAAAATGCATAGTTTGGGAATAACTAACTAGCTTTCTCCATTTCTACAAAGCTACCATTTATGTAAAATGTTACTCCACCCCCTGTAAATCTAGGAGCTGACCTTTATTCTTTTATTATGAGATTACTTGATTAAAAAAATTAGCTATTATGAAGACTTAAAATGAAGAAATCTGATTTCTTATTTGAATTGTTGGTAGGAATATGAGGTTATTTGCTAATAAGGCATCCTGTCATACACATAGAATTATAGAATGCCTCATCGGTTACATTTTACTATTGATATCACTCCACTGATACCTCTGCTACTAACTCAGAAAAGTGGACAGCAGGTTTGTAGTTCTGTATCCAAGAAGAAAAAAAAAAAGAAAAGAGTTTTGAGATTTATGATAATATAAGTGAACTATGACTTAAGTTTTCTACTTCTAGACATCACGATGCCATGCATATCAGAAAATTATTCCTACTCATTATAGTTCTTCTGGATCCAGTGCCCATCTGTACTTATTATTAAAGACAATGAAAACATGCATGAACATGAACCATGCTGCACTTGCTATTAGTCTGATCAGATTGTCAATCCTGTAAGAACATTATGAATGACTTTCAATAATGAGTCAACATATTCATTTAAGTCTGCAAGAAACCTGGTTTGAACCACTGCCTTTGTTCAGTGTTTGAGGAGACATCAGTTATTTCTATGAGCTAGACATGACATTAATGCCAAATTTTTTGCACCTGATTCTGGAGAGGAAATACCAAACTGCTGAAGAATTAATAATTAGACAGATTACTAGCTTTACAGGAACCAAGGAATCAATTTTTTTTGGAGACATTTAAACCAAAAATTGCAGAAAATAAATTTTGATTATATGTCTGGCCAAATGCACAATATATTTGGAATTATGTTAAAGATCACAGAAAATATATGAATTCCAGAAATGCACATTTCTTTCATTTCTTTCCTGAGTTTAGAGCTTTTCATTTAAGATAAAGAAAAAATAAATAAATAAATAAATAAATAAATAAATAAATAAATAAATAAGTGAATGGTAAATAAATAGATAAATGGAGGGGGGTGTATGTGCAAAGGACTGCATTAGTTGATTTTTAAAACTATATTTTAGTGACATGAAGTTCCCTGTTGAAATGAAAAATATTTTAGTACAAGGAAAAGAAGGTGTTTTTATGTTTTGCCATGGGCATGAATGATAATTTTACAAAGTCTGGACAAGCAGAGTAACCTGGTAGATAATACACAAGACACAATGTTTGAAATGCTAGTTCCATGCTTCTCTGAACCAAAGATTGATTCACCATGCATAATTTGGCACAAGTTGCCATACAAAACTGGCAAGAAAAACATATGTTGATAGAAGTAGATGTTGTAAATATATGGTATCATTACTTTCAGACTGAGAAAGGGATATTGGTGTATTTACTGCCCTTTCATGTTTCTGTTTATATGCAGTCCTGGCATCCTTTGATTGCTTTTCTTAAAAGATAAAAAGAATTCCTCTTAATTTAGATGAAGAAATCTCACAAGAGACCATGCGCTGCAATCCACAAAATACACTTTACAAATATCGTTTTGAAAATACTTTCTGGAGAAAAATGAACTGCAGTACTGACCCCCAAATACCACTGCATAGCAAGTTTCCTGTTAATGTTAAGTAAAAATTATCAATATTATTTCCACATAATAGATAGACAGTGACAGTAATAAGAACAGATCATGTGAGTACAGTAATTACCTATAACTCTTTATACTGTGTTTAGATTACAATATAATCTAAATTTGTCATGGCAAGAAACTGTCATTACACATGGCAATCAGAACATTGTAAAGATTTTTCTTTTAATAACTAAAAAGGTTAGTATTTACTTCTAAAATATTCAAAATAAAAATACAAAATCATACATGCATTTCCAGTGGCCATATGTAGTTTTGTGATCATTGTAAGTCTACTATTTTCATCTGATTTTCTCTCATTTAATTTGATTAGTTTGTATAAAAAAGCTAATCCTTTGGCATAGTCAAACCTGTTAACAGTTGATTTATAGTTTTATACATGTATGCTACAGTAATGATGGTAATATTTTCATTTGATTTTTGTTTATCTGACTAGTAAGGTCTGCAGTTACCACTAAATGAGGCAAAATCCCTTGGTGTCCATTTCTCTTTCCTGTTATTCCAAATTAATGTTATTTTTGTGATAAGATGAATATATATATATATACAATATATTTTGAAGTGAAGTACAGTCATAAACTGTCATAAACATATCTAAGTACAAAATATTATTGATTAATTACTGAGTCCAGTATGAAGAGATGTTTCTGTGGGATGTAATCAGCAAAATATACAACAAAGCAGGCAAGACTTTATGAACTGTACTCACTAGCACTTTTTACTGTCTGGAACAAGCCAAGTGAGAGAGGAACGTGTCTTGAAGAATTGCCCATCCTGTGATAAATTCCTTGTCCTCCTTATGGACTGTTGACTACAGGGAGCAGTGTTGTACCATGGTGCAGAAAAGTTTGTGTTTAGGCATACCTGCTAATACCGAACACAAAAATGAGGTGGTTAATTTGCATTTGTGGACTTTGCATAAGAATGTAAATAACTGAGAAAAGGACAGGCAGAGCAGAGGGAGGAGGGAGGGAGAGAATGCACCATCCTCTCTTTTATCTTTTCTTTAAGAGAGCAAGACCCTCTCTCACAACAGTTTATAATTTCTTTCCAGCATTGTACATTCCTAGTTTTGCTCTCTCTGAATAAATAGATTTTCATTTTCCATTCTTTTTTTTTTTTTAGTCAATCATTTTTTTCATCTATTTTTACATAAAATTACCTGTACCTGGTTGGATCAAAGGTCTACCTAGTGTAGCATCCTGCTAAAGGGGCTTAGGGAGGAGCATAAAAACAGGGCAAGCACACAATGATACTTCTCTAGAATAGTCCTTTTCTTTCTTGGAATTCATGATGCTGTGACTTGAAATAGAGGTGGCATATTTATATGTGTTTGTGTTCAATATATTTTTCTTCCGTTAGTTTTTCCATTCATTTTCCAATCTCAAATAGACATTTAGCATTGACAACATTCTGTAGCAAGAAAAACCACAGACAACATCACAAAAAGCTGTCCTCCTTTGCCTGGAATAGGGCTGTTTACCTCTCTTATTAATCCTGCTCACTCACAGAAAAAAATGTAAAACATCCCTCCTGCCAGTATCTCAGAACAAGAACCAACACACAATTCAGAGAACAAAACTTCACAATGTATCAATGACTGATGCAGTGCACTGCAGTTCCTAAAAGTGAAGACTTCTTCAAATTTAGAAGTATTTGTACATGTATGGTTGGGAACAACCCCTGCAGCTGTCCCACATTTAAAATGGAAGTACTAGTCTGTTTTCTGACCAGACTTTTGTGTGGACAAAAACATCACATAATTGATGTTAATATATACTTATATCATTACATGAACATATCCTATGTTAATATTGTAAAGAGGAAAAGCAGTTTTACCAACCTCCCATCATTTGCATTAGAAAATGTATCCAAGAAGAAAGACTATAGGGAATAAGCAATATTAAAGGAAAAATAATAATTAAAAAAATCTGCTATTAAAGTAACAAACAGATGTAATATATATATATATATATATATTATATATATATATATATATAGTATATATATATATACTCCTTTGATTTTCTGGGGAGAGGCAGGGGGTTGTTTTATTTATTTATTTATTTATCTATCTATTTATTTATTGATTGATTGATTGATCCATGGGACCTAGGCTAATAATCATATCAATTTTTCTTAAGCTATATATTAAAATAATGGTCGTGTCACAACAATATATTCCTGGAATTTATACAAAAATATACACAGCATGTCTTTTCCGCATAAATTCTTATTGTCTATAATTCATCAAATGCTGCACGACCTGTTGTAAAATCATATATTTTGTACCGTAAGCTTTCTATTTTTTACTTTAAAAAAGCACTTGCTTGCTTATCATATTTCAAACTCTTTCTTGCCACACAGACTGATTGCATCCTATTGCAGTTAGTTGAAAATACAATTGGAATTATTCTATATTGTTCTTATATTAAATTGGTGCTACATGCATCTGAATTAGAAATGGGCCTGTAACACTAGTCTTGTCTACTATCCTTTGAGTTGATGTGTGTTTCTACCTTCACTGGTTGCTCTTGGAAATGAAACAGTGCTTTTTCCTGTTCTTTCAAACTGCCTGTTTCATCTCTGTCACAGACACAAGTTTGTTAACGATTTGACTTCCCACCACACAAACATATCTGCAGGAAAAAAAATAAAAAATCATATGATAAACAAAAGACATCAGTAATCATCTCTTGCATGAATCGTCTATGTGGTTGTTTTTTTTTTAACCATAACCATTTTTTAACCATTTTTACTCACCTATTGAATGTGATAAATCAGTCTCTACTAATGTAGATAAAATACACTAAAAAGTTTTACCTTCTTTAGGTATCTACCATATAATACAGTAGAGACACTGAAGGATAACTGCTTCAGCAGATGTTTTTGGCTTGTTTTTTTTTTCCTAGAACTGTAGATTTGATTTAGGCAAAAGCTTGCAATGGTCAACTATGTGAGGCTCATTTAAACCATCCATGAGACTCATGTGCCAAATGGCAAAATGTAATTTATCTGCAAGTATTTTAGAAATAACACTTTTTCCTATGACATTGATACAAATGTTTCTTCAGACAGTTCATCATAGGATGTGACAAAGTCTCATTGAACCTCAGAGGAATTTACTTTCACTGCTTCTGCCTCTCTCAATCTTGGTGTGGGATAAGGGACCACATGCTCTGGATATGTTTACATAAAATGTTAAATAATTGAAAAGAGGTTTCAGGATGGTCTAGCAGGTCAAGAAGAGAAGGAGGGAAAAAAATGGTAGCTGTTTTTGCAGACTGGGGGCTCCTTCTTCAATTTAAGAATTATATATATATATATATATATATATATATATATATATATGAAGCTGTATAGAGGAGGAAATAATGAGACTAAAATTATGCCTTTTTTAACCGTACATTTTTAACAGTAAATTTTCAATAATTCTATATATCATTAAAGTGATTATGATGTAGGTTACTGAGAGCATCATGTCATTCATCATATTTTATGTTGTAAGTTCACAATAATTCACAACTTTATATTTTATCCTTTCATGGCACATCCTCCATCTCCTTAGGTATTTCATTTTTAAACCAGTAGCACCTTAACACTGCAAGTAACATTTTACCAAGCTGCTACACATTACGAGTGTGCCAAGATATTCAAAACCTCATCAATTTTATTCTTCCCAGATTACCAAAAGAACAGCAAAAAATGGAAAAAAAAAAAAAAAAAAAGAGTGTGAGAGAGAGAGAGAGAAATGATGTTGCTTTCACTTCCATATACTGTGCAATGTATTGAAATGATGCAGTGAAAATTAATGCATTGCATATTTCTGATAAAGTATACTTGACTATGTAAATCTGTGTGGATTAATCCATGTTACAGGTCAATTGCTGAGCTGGTGTAAATCAGTGACTTTGGGAATGTCACTGATGTTATGACAACTTAAAATAGCTGCAGATACAATTATCTATTATAGCGTCCATATTGCTGTCTTCTTAAGCTCTTTGGAGCTAATATCTTTGTTAGAGAAATCAATGTTAGCTCCAGTAAAATAAATGGATATTGTTATAAAGTGTGATTTGAGGTTCTCAGCATCTAGATAATATATTTTTTAGCTTGCTCTGAAAGAAGTCCACACTATAGGTTCTAGCACAGTGAAGGCATTCAAATATTTCCAGGACTGTAGGTAATTTGTGATGATAATGGATATGCAAAAGTTTTGTATAATTGTTATCGTTTCCTGCCTCATGCTATTTTCACATATCAGTAAGCAGATGTACAATAATGTGCAACACTCACAAAACAAATGTTTTGCTAATGACGTAGACTTTTATGCTGTGTATGCCACTGTATACAGAACTACAGCCACTCTCCCCAGATGAGATGGGAGAGAAAATCAGAAAGGTGAAAGCAGGAGAGCTCATGGGTTAGAGAGTTCACTAGGGAAATTTAAAGCCCCACACACAAAGACAGACAAGAAATCCTTTTGATACTTCCCACAACAGGCAGGTGTTCAGCCACTTCAAGGAAAGTAGGGCTTGGCACATGCAATGCTTTCTTGGGAAAACAAACGCCATCATTCTGAATGTACCCCCACTTCCTCCTTCCTTACCCCACCTTATTGATGAGCATGGCACCATATTATATGGGACATTCCTTTGGTCAGCCTGAACCAGCTGTGCTGCCTGTGTCCCCTCCCAGCTTCTGGTGCACTCCCAGTCTGTCTGCTAGCAGGGCAGCACAAGAAGCAGAGGAGTCCTCAGCTCTGTGCAAGCACTGCTCTGCATCAACTAAAAACATCAGTTTGTTAGCGGTATTATTTTCATCAAAAATCCAAAACAGGACATTGTGTGAGCCTCCACAAAGAAAACTAACTCTATCCCAGCCAAAAATATGATACAGAAAACACACAGAATAGTTATCTTAAGACTTCTGAATAGTTTTGGATGTCACCCATGTATTTGTTTATGTTTTTATAAATAAACATATATATATGCACAGAGTATACACATGCACATGCAGGCAGCATATGTATATGTGTAAATGCATAGTGTGCTGACATTTACCATTTACATTTCATTTTTGCATGTTTATTTAAATATATCTGCATGATATAAGCCTTTGGTATGTATGTTACTTACAGAAAATGTAGCATTTTTTCTTTCTCACACATTTTATGTTTTTACAGCCACTGTACATAGGACCATAAATCACAAATATATCTAGTGAAAGCATTCACAAGTGCATGTACTCACAAATATACATTAGGTATATTATGTATGTGTGGGGAGAGAGTGAGATGGACACAGAAAGAAAAGGGTAGTGGGACTGTTTTGTGTTTCCCATTCATACACACATGTATGTGAGCATGCACACAACAGACACAAACGTAATTCTCTATAGATCTGTTCTCCTATGCAACATAAACAAGGCCTCTGTTTATCCCAGGGGGTTAATTTGGTCAGATTTTGATACATCACTTTGTGCCTGGTGTTAATATTTTACTCCAAATGCCATATCATCTTTTATCTTTTATTTATGGTGATCTTCATATTCATTTCTCAACCAAGGCAGTCACTGCAGGGAGAGAAAGCATTGATCTTCATTATTATTTTTTTTTATTTTTCCTTTGTATCACATACTTTTGGCCCATAAGAAAAAGCCAAATGTTTGTGAAAGACAGAAAAAAATAGATTAGATAGATAGATAGATAGATAGATAGATAGATAGATAGATAGATAAAAGAAGGGAAGAAATAAAATATAATTTGGGGATTTTTCCAGGAATTTGAAACAGAAGCAGCCTTTTTCCTCAAATAGGAGATGTAGCTATAAATAAGAAATAAGTTTTATGAATTTGTCTTTAGGTGAGACATAATGTGTGTGCTACTTTTGAATTGAACCCTTAATGTAAAAAGGCAGCTGGACAATAAACTTGGAACAGGGAGGTATGATTGTGGAAATGTAAAAAGCAAAGCTCTTCATAAACTTCCAATAAATTCACTTGCAGCCATAATAAACCAACTTGTATAAACAACTGCTATTTAAGGAGATGGAATCATTTTCTCCCTTGAATAGTAGTCAACTGGAACTATGAATCAAGGTCTATGTTCTATTGAGTATAATGTTGCTACTGGATAATCAATTTTCCTTCTGCCAATGCAAATGGACAAGATAGATTACCTAAACCAAGATGTCAGTGATACCTTCCTTTTTTTTTCAAGCTCAAACAAGGATCACTTAAATTCTGAAAAGTCTGGATATCTATTAAAACATTACTAGGACTTTCTTATGGAATCATTATCTTTCAATCTTCCATCTCTTCACTACAATGCAACTTTGTATTTTCTTCTCAACCATACTTGTCTTTAAACCACTTGTTTGTGTGCATGCGTGTAACCTTCACGTGGCACTTTTTCCCTATGACACAGTGTTGTGGTTCCACTTGAGTGGGCAGCTGAGCTCCACCACAGCTGCTCTCTCACTCCCCCTCCTCAAAGAGGAACAGGAAGAAAATACGATTAAAAGGGCTCAAAGGTTGAGATAAGGACAAGAAGATCACGCAGTAATTATTTTAATGGGCAAAACAGACTCGGCATAGGGAGATAGTAAGATTTATTGCTTATTACTAACAAGCTAGAGACGTGAGAAACAAAGGAAAGAAACCAAAAGCACCTTCCCCCCCCCCATCCACCCTCTTCCACCTCCTCCCACTGAGCGGAGCAGGGGAATGGGGGAATGGGGATTATGGTCAGTCTAGGGCGCTTCTTCTCTGCCCCTCCTTCTCAGTCACTCTTGTCCCCTGTGCTGTGGGGTCCCACCCACGTGATGCAGTCCTTGATGAACTGATCCAGTGTGGGCTTCCCACAGGCAGCAACTCTTCCAGAACTGCTCCAGATATGGGTCCGTACCACAGGGTCCATCCCTCAGGAGAAAACAGCTCCAACCTGGCTCCCCCACAGGCAGCAGCTCCTGCCAGGTCACCTGCTCCTGAGTGGGCTCCTCTCCACGGGCTACAGGTCCAGCCTGGAATCTGCTCCGGCAGGGGTCTTCCACAGGTGGCAGCCTCCGTCGGTGCAGGGCCACCTGCTCCACCGTGGTCTCCTCCACAGGCTGCAGCGTGGAACCCTGCTCCACCGTGGTACTCCATGGGCTGCAGGGGGACATCCTGCTTCACCATGGTCCTCACCACAGACCGCAGGGGACTTCTGCTCTGGCATCTGGAGCACCTCTCCTCCTCCTTCTTCACTGACCTTGGCGCCTGCAAGGTTGTTCCTCACTCCTCTCACTCTCCCAGCTGCTGTGTGGCGCAGCGTTTTTTTCCGTCTTAAATATGCTTTCACAGAGGCGCAAAACAACATTGCTTATTGGCTCGGCTCTGGTCAGCAGTGGGGCCCTTACCAAACATGGGGCAGCTTCTCACATGGGACAGCTTTCTGTGAGATCCTTCTCACAGAAACCACCCCTATGGCCCCCTGCTACCAAAACCTTGCCATGTAAACCCACTACACATAGCCACAACTTCTCTGTGTAATCCTGCTTTGTTGTCTTAAGAAATCCTCAAATACAACATTATATCAAAATGGTCATCTAAGTCATATACATTATTGGAAGTTCTCTAGTCATCACCAAATGACTGAAACATCACTACCCTGAAATTCTAAAAAGAAATGTTAAAACGCTCTGCTCTGTAGAACCTGTTGAATCCCAATTTGGATATCAGCACAGACAAAAACTTCTAATAGTAGCTGGAGAGAACTAAAGGTGGGATACGTTATGACAACTGTTATGAATGCTGTTGAGAATTTATATGACTTCTTGCTGACAGGCTTCTGTCTGCTTAATTAGCTGCTAGGCATTTTTATGCATCAGTCAGACTCCAGTACAGAATTACTAGCATTGACTAGGTTAGATGTAATGCTACACCACATTTCATGTAGTCCCAGCTTTAGGACAGTTCTGTGAGTGCACATAATAATAAAGAAGAATTTGACTACTTCACCATGGGTGCAATTTATTCAGTCATTTCCACATTCAGGTGATTTGAAGAGCAGAGGTCTAGACAGTCCCCATTACTTTCCATTCATTCTCTATTCAACAGAGGCAAGCTTGTCCCAATGAATACTTTATTCTACTGTATAAGTGTCTTGTATATTTAAGAAAATTGTTAACCTACTCAGTAAGAAATATTTAGTTGCTCTTTTTTTGGCTTGATGCATGCAGCATCTCTGGAATCAAAGTATGATTGCCAAGGTTTATTTTGTTTTCAGAAGCATAAAGAAAATGTCTACTGAAGCTACACGATATGCCACATGGGTTATGCTTGATTATTTGAAAATAATTTGGCCTCAAGGGAAATTACTCTAATACATAATCAGTTTAAATGAGAATATAAATAGGATGCCCAGAACATTGGAATTCCATCCTACCCATTTCCTCGTGTGAACACATTTGTGTGGATGGGACAATATAAAGCTGAAATTCTGAGTAAAGTGGAATTTAGATCCCTGGACTTCTCTGGACAGTTATTTATTTATTTATTGTGTGTGTGTGTGTGTGTGTGTGCGCGTGTGTGTGTGTAGTTTCACTCTCCATTTAGTGAATTAAATTATTTTTTATAACACAAGGAAGTGACATACCTGAATGTTCTGGGGACAATATATGACTCTGAATAGTGAGGAAACTGGCAACAATAACACAACAAGCACTTAGTAATGCTAATTCTGAAAGTGCTTCTAAAGGGGCAGCCCTCTGTGGGACAGAGATGTCTCCCATCTGACTGAGTAAGTAAAGACTGCAATTGCTATGCATACCTTACTACTCATTGGTAAGAAGACGTCCAATGGGAGATTCAGATCTTAAATGGTTTGAGTCTTCCCTCTCGACATCTTTAGAAATAACAAAAAGTTGTCCTATGTGTCACTTCACTGTCAAAGCTGTTAATATTAGTCAGCTTTGGTCAGGTGTTTAGGTGTCCGAGCTAGGTGGGGTATACCTGATTCACAGATCTTTACCTCTACATGTGATGAGTTTTGTTATGAGGAAACAGCTTTGATGTAAGGTAGAAGTAGAGCTGGTCCCTGAAGCTTGAATAACAGTTCTTGGAAGAAGCAACCTCATCTGAATGTGGCATCCTAGGCCATATCATGGGGGAATCAGGCCCAGCTGCTCTGGGACATGTAACCTCTTAGTTCAATCCAGTGGGAGTTAGCTACCAAAGCACCTGTGAGGAGCTGAGGCCTCAGGGCGAGACCCCTTTACTACCCAGTGACTTCCACTAGATCTACAGTGCTACCATTTTACACCCTGCAAGGAGAGTGAACAGTTTTCTTCAGCAAAATTCCAGTCCATTTTGCAGGGCTTGTTCTACATGCTCAACACCTATTGTAATCAATATATGTCAATAAATGGTTTGAATGCATAAATTACTTGAAAAAAAAATGTGTATAATTTTTAAATATATTAATTATCTGTTCTCCCGTATATATGTGATGGAATAAAAAAGAGTATGACATTTCAGTATCTCTTACTGATAAACTAAACTACAGCGAAGAACTATTTCCTGTAATATTTAAAGTCATAGTCAGTACATATAAATACCCAGGCTTTTTCAAATAGTTGTTAAAGACAACTTCTCTGCTTGCTAGCCTACTCATTTCCACATATCCACAAAGCAATGGATATTCGTATAGGGTTAACTTTCTTAGCTTTTGGTTTTAGATTCATAGAACACATTGTGTCCAACCTTAATATTTTACACTGTAAGCCATATCTTCTTTTATCTTTTATTTATAGTGATCCTCATATTAATTTCTCAATAGTAGCTGGCACAGCAGGAGGGACAAGGCATTGATCTTCCAATTTATCTGCTACTCTTACATATCCTGAGGTTGAAAAAGCCTAGAGAGATTGATGGAGCTCTGGCATCAGTCCAGCGGCAGCGTGTTTCTCATGCATGAAAATCAACAACAGGAAACCAAAATTTGACAATTGGCAGTAATATCAGCAACCTCTGTAATAAATATAACAGGATGCTCTTCAATAATTTAATGGAATATATCATATTCCATAATGAAAAATCAGCTGTGTGAGAGTGTGTGTGTATAGGTTTGTGAGATTCTGTGTATGTGTGCTTAGATGCATACACATACAGCTGCAAACACCAATATGCAGTTTATTTTATTTACAGACCAGAAAGTCATAAAAGTAATCTATGATGAGATTACTTGTATTGTTTATTTTCTAATGCTGGAAAACCAGTAAAATTAGAGGATTGTCATCATATTTTCAACATTTAGGTGAGAATATATTTATGTGTATACACATATATATATTTCCTCTAGCCTTACAGCATGAGTCACAGGGCTTCACTCCAAGTTGTGACTAATATCTTAGAACCATTCATAAAGGCTACTAGGGGCAGGCCTCTTAAAGATTGCACAAATAGAAGACTTTCTTATTCTTAATCATCATATAGCTTATAGCTGCACAGTAGTGTTTGACAGATCCTGTTGTGTCACTTCCACTTCTTATCTTTACAAAAACAAGTAGTTGATCTGCTTTGTTAGCAGGTAGGAAACATAGATTAATACTACCTTCCAACATTAGTTTCATCTGCTATCCCTGGTCATATGAGGTAAGAGAATGCTAACCATCTAATGTCTGCTCTTCATTGAATCTATCAGCTGTAGGCAGGTTACATGGCTTGGTAGATACAATTTTAAATAAAAATTTAATAATCTCTCTTTGACAGAAATGTTGTCCTACTTAAGGGAGCTAAAAGGGTAAGGGTATCTATAGCTAAGCGTATCTAAAACTTGGCTAGCTAAGATGTAGAAAAGTGAAGCTGACTCTCATTAAGGCATTCTGAAAAGCAATTATTACACAAGCACACGCTATACAAATCTATGGGTAAAAGTGCAGCTTGTGCTCTTAATCATGCAATACAAAGAAAATGTTAAAGTCAGTATTAACATTACTGTCATGTCTCCAATGTGGCTTCAGTTATCTAGGTTCTTTCTTCTTCCTCCTTTACTTGCTACCTACCATTTACCCAGAACAGTAATGATTAATGGTTCAGGAAGTCCCACCACAGTGCCAAAACTTTCTGTCTCCTCAACTCATAAGTCAGACAGAAGGATCTGGAGAAAAGTTGTAGAGTCTGGATGCAACAGCATCACTACAGCTAGTGACCAAATGATCCTCTAGAGAAGAAATGCTGCATGACATCATCTGCACAGAAGGCAAGGGGACATATTAAGATTGCAAAAATCCACCTTACGCACAGAGCCATTGCACATGTTCTGAAGGTGTGATCACAAACATAGGACCTGAGTTATGTTTAGGAGCAATCTGGAACTGAGTGTCATGGCTCCAATTATGCAGCTGTTGGAAAGACCTCTGTTCCCTTTGGAGCTGCATCCACTACTAAGTGGATGTATCCACTACTAGGTAACATGTATTTGGAGCTGCATCCACTGCCAGCAGTATTAAGCCACATGTTACTTCTGAAATAAAAATAAATCTTATCCCTGTAGGTTTTAAGCAATCAAGAAGGGAGGAGTAGAGTATCTTTCTACCAGACACTTTAAAAGCTACAGAAGAAAATCTTCCCTTCTACCCACACTGCTTTTTGGCATCGTAAGAAGGATGTGCATAGTCAGAGGCACAGACTTATTCCTATCAGCAATCTATGATGTAGTGTTTGTATAAAAGGTGTTATGTGACCTGTTGAGTTTTATGTTGTAACACAAGTGCTTTAAAGAAGCTCACAGTTTTAATGGGCATAGTAAACAGAATACATTTCTTAAAGCTCATAGCAAAAGGCTATGAGGGGTTCCAAGGCACAGCACAGAAATTGTAAGAAACTACTGCAAGCTATTTTTCTATTTTAAAGCTTTTGCTACTATGAAGACCTTTTATTCCCAGAAATTCAGTCTTCTTTAAAGAATCACTACTTGCAAAGTTTATTGAAAAGAATGAATGAGAAAATCTGAGAAAATTTACCTAAATCTAGGAACATGTTTTGGCTTTTTTTTTGTTTTTGTTTTTTTTTTTTTTTTTGGTCAAGTTATTTTATTATTATTTTTTTTACTATTATTTTTTTTTTTCCACTTCTGATTTCAATTGGAACCGTAAAAGAAATTCTGGTAAAATGAGAGAAGATCTTCACATGGTATTTCTGGACATAAACAGTAATAGAAATGGCAGACATTTCACAGGAGAGACTACTTTTATGATATTTCCTTCTCAATTTTATTATTTTATGGAATTCAATAATGTTCTGGGTGCCTCAAGTACAGGTAGGATGAATAGTACATAAAAGAACAAAAATGGCTTCTGTCCCAAGGTGCTCCCTATCTGATTTTGTGCAATGGCAAAAAGAAAAAGAATAACAAAATGGAATGAAATGGAAAAAGACTGAGACTGGATAATTAGTACTGGCTCAGTGATGGCACATATGTTTCACAATAGTTTTCTGTAAACCCACAATTGTCATGTCATATACATGGTAGGTTTGCCAAAATAAGAACAACAAGAACAACAATTAATAATGCTTCACATTTGGGGATGGTTTGCTACCTATTTCCCTTGCACTTCTGTCTTTACAGTGATTAACTTTGAACCCAGGATGATCAGATCTGCCAAGAATGCATAGCCATTTACACTTAGTGGTCTTGAAAGGAAGAATCCTACATCACTGATATCAGTTCTCTCATTTGACACACAACCATTTTATTAGAATCCTCTGCAAACACCTTATTAATTACAAAGACTCACAGAATGGTATGGGTTGGAAGAGACCTCAAAGATTATCAAATTCCAACCCCCCTGCCATGTACAGGGAAGCCTGCCAAAGACCAGGTTTCTCAAAACCCTAACCAACCTCGCAAATAGCAAGACTTTCCACAAAAATTCTCCTCTGCAAAATCAGCATTTATAGTTAGAAAATATCTGATTGCCACAGATGTTTCTAGCCCTCAATATATTTAGACTCAACTTACATACCTTTTCCATTCCATATCTTCTCAGTTTTTCAGGTCATCTTATCACTGTGAATTGCCCGAAATTCTGGATATATTAGAATGCATAATGTGCTGCCATTAGTATTTCTCTGTCTGTGCTCATGATATGCCCTAAGATTACCTGTAATGAAATGAAACAGTTACTCATAGCTGACACCTTGAGGATCATGAACAATTAATATACAGATGCTATCTTCATGCCTATGACACTGCCAAATTGTTATTATTATAATTGTTATTGTTATTGAATGACCTTAAGATCATTCAGTTCTTCTTTTACAATGTTCTGATCAGCCTCTCTACTTGGCATTTCTCTTTAGCTGAATGTCATCAGTGAATTTATTTAGCAATGATTTTTTCCTTTTTTTTTTTGGCAAGATCATTACTGAAAAACTTTTACAAGGTTTGCACATTGGTTGATAAATTCTTTGAAAAGAATATAATGTGTTGTCATTCGGATGTTATATAGGGTATTCTTCAACTATCTTCAGAAAAAAAAATAAATAAAAGTCTCAAATAACATTAGTTATTTACTAATATTCTGAAAATATCCAGATAATTGAAGGAAAAAAAATGGAAAATTTCCTTTTTTTTTTTTTTTTTTTTTTTTATTTAAACAGTAACTGAATAAAAAAAAAAAAAAAAAAAAAGACACTGAAGCCTTGCACTCTGGCAGCAAGCTACTCTCAAATAGTAAAAAAATTCTTGCTAAAACCATCATATTCCATGTGCCAAGTCAGAGCGACACCTTGTAATAACAACATAATGGGGGCATAGTGTGGGGAATTGTGCCAGTGGACCAGGGAATATAAACCAGAATTACAAGACAGGTTTTTTTTAATATATGTGTATACATATATATATATATATATATATATATATATATATATATACTTACCAACAGGTTCACCTGAGGGATAGAGGAAGGTGTTTCTGTAAAACCCAGAGATGCCAAAACTTCATTTTCATTTTTCTGACTTGTTATTTTTCTTGATAGTGTTGTTTTTCAAGAGTGTTATAGCTTCACAGGATGCTGAGACAGTGCGTATAAAAAGAAGAAAAACAGTGACATTATGAAAATGTTTCAGTGTGACATCTTTTTGCTATTAAAAAAAAAAAAAAAAAAAAAAGAAAAAGAAAAAGGATCATTTTATTCTCAACATTAATTCACTAATTTTAAATTCCTAAACTTGGAGAGTTTCATAACTGCTGCCCCCTACCTCTGTGGTCCTCTGTTTTGCCTTATACAACTCAGATAACTCTTCAGATCACCTGAGACTTGAGAAGTTTTGTGTTGTTATTCTTGTCCTCCTCCAGAGACTTTCATCAAAAATGAGTTTGTATTTGTATAGAGAAAAAGAATGCTGTACATGTATATACGTGTGTGAATATACATTTATATCTGTTTTTTGTAATTAAGTCAAATGCTATGCTAAGAGGGAAATGGAAGAATAGCAGCACCAGGTGGGCAGGGTCTTTCAGGAAGCACTTAGTGCAGTTTGTGAAGTCATGGAGCCAGAGCGCCGTATACAGGTCGAGTCTCATGGGAAGGCACTGACAGAATGTGGATACACTGCTTTTTCTCACCTGAGGAGGATGTTACTGGGTGATCTCAAATTACAGAAACAGGAAAGGAAAAAAAAAGAAAAAAAAATCAGATTCAGGCTGTTTTGAGCTTTGTATTAGTTACTCCTTAAAAACATATACTTCAGCTGAAACACATTTACTTGAATCACTGAAGCACAGGAAGTTCTACCTGAATATGAGAGAGCACTTCTTTAATGTGAGGGCGACAGAGCACTGGAACAGGTTTTCCATAGAGGTTGTGGAGTCTCCTTCTCTAGGTGATCCTGCTTGGCAAGGTGGTTAGACCAGATCTCCAGAGGTTCCTTCCAACTTCAACCCTTCTGCAATTCTATACTATAATCAATACTTGTCCCAGGCCCCCTGTCAGGATCAGGAGAGAACCACAAGCCCTGACTGCCCCTGCCTCACCTCCTCTGGGGCCTCTCTCACCCGCCTATGTCTCAGGAACCAATTTCAGCCCCCTGGAGCTGTCAGCCCTTGCCCCAACAATGCTTCAGCAGGGCCAGTTTCCATATTCCCTGTACTGGATTTCTGTGGAACAGTTTTGGTAATAGTTGGGTTGCTGCAGGGGTGACCTCTGTGAGAAAAGTTCAGAAGCTGCCCTGTGTTAGATAAGAGACAGCTCCAGATGGCTCCAAAGGGACCCACCACTGGCCAGAGCTGAACCAGTGATGCTGGAGAAAGACAGGAGGTATTCCAGGCACCAGAACAGAAGTTCTCCTGCTGCCTGTGGAGAAGCCTCTAGTGGAACAGGCTGTCCTCCTGCAGCCCATGGGTCCCACGTGGAGCAGATCTCCATGCTGCAGCCCATGGAGGAGCCCCTGATGGAGCAGGTGGATGTGGTCTGGAGGAGGCTGCAGCCCATGGAGAGCCCCCTGTGGTGGTTTTACTCAGGTGGGCAGCTGAGCTCCACCACAACCACTCTCTCACTCCCCCTCTCCTCAAAGAGGAAGAGGGAGAAAATACAACACAGAGAACTCGAGGTTTGAGATGAGAAAGGTTTAATTAAAGGGAAAGGGAAAAAGGGAATGGGGAGAGAGAAAAAAAAAAAAAAAAAAAAAAAAAAAAAAAAAAAAAACAATAAGTCCGCATGGAAGCACAGAGAGAAGGAAAAAAAAATTATTCTCTACTTCCCATCAATGAGCAATGTTCAGCCATGTCCTGGGAAGCAGGGCCTCAAAACACATAGTGGTTGTTCAGGAGAAACAGCCCCCTCCCTGACAAGAGCCCCCCTTTTTATTGCTGAGTGTGACATCAGGTGTTATGGAATATCCCTTTGATTGGTTTAGGTCAGCTGCCCTGGAGATATCCCCTCCCCATCACTTGCCCACCCCCAGCCTGCTGGCTCTTGGGGGCTTGGAAGGAGTCCTGACGCTATGTCAGCACTATGCAGCAATAGACACAACACTGAAGTGATGATACCAGTGCTGTTCCAGCTACAAGTGCAGAGCACAGCACTGTGTGGGTTGCTGCAGGGAAAGGTGACTCCATCCCAGACAGACCCAACACACCCCCACAGGAGCAGGCCCCGGGCTGGAGCTGCAGCCCATGGAGAAGAGCCCACGCAGGAACAAGGGGTCTGGGGGGACCTGTGCTGGAGCATTTTGCTCCTGACAGATACCCCGTGGTATGGAGCCGTGTGGGAGCAGTTCTTGAAGAGCTGCTGCCTGTGGACAGCCCCTGCAGTCTCAGTTCAGGAAGGATGGCATCCTGTGGGAGGGACCCCATGTGGAGAAGGGGCAGAGTAATTGTGAAGGAGCGGCAGAGACAAAGTGTCGGTGGCTGCCTGCAGCCCCCATTCCTCATCCCCCTGCACCACTTGGGGGGAAGAGGAAAAAGAGAGTGAATGAGAGGAAGGTGTTTTTAGTTTTCTTTTAGTTCTCACTGCTCTAGTCTGCTAGTGATAGACAATAAATTAATCTCCCCTTGCTGAGCCTGTTTTGCCCATGACAGTAATTACTGAGTGACCTCTGTGCGCTTATCTCAACCCTTGAGACGCTTTTCATCATATTTTCTCCCTCAGCTTCTTCAGGGAAGGGGGAGTGAGAAAGCAGTGTGGTGGAGTTTAGCTAGCCATCAGCTAGCCAACACATCCCTACATCTCCGTCCTCCCCAGTCACGGGCCCCACTGAGCCTGCCTACTCACCGGCCCATATCCTCAACCCCTGGGAGGTGTCCAATGCTCCACTTTACCTCCCAGCTGGACCTGTTCCCTGGATCACTGGGACAGGTCCAGGCTGCCAGGTCACATCCTGCCAGGCCCCTGAGGAGCCCTGGCTCCATGGTGTCACAGACCCTGCAGCACTCAGACTGATCTTGCTTAATACAGCTGGAAATTAGAGGAAAGAATCACAGATTAAAAGAATATCCTGAGTTGGAAGAAGCCCACCAGGATCTTGCTTAACTAAGGAAGAAGTGAAAGTAGTGAAACAGATAAAAGGAAGTTTGCCCTGCTATTGGAATCCAGCCATGTGCATTACTTAGCCACTACTACATTTTAGCTGTAATGCCTCTTTTATTACACTGTAGAATGCTGTGAGGTAGGTTTTGAACTTGGATGCGATACCTAATTCAGGAATTTTCCCAACAGGTGTGAATCCAGATACAGATGGCCTCATCATACAATATGAGCACCTTTACACCTTCAATAATATCAGCCATATGGCAGACACTTTTTCACATCCACCTGAGTTGGAAAGCATGCCTGCCTTGGACAAAACTTGGTAATTTTATATATATATATATATATTTATATATGTAGATACAGGTATCTATTTATTGATACTTTAAATTTAAATGGGGAGATGGAGGATACTGGTTAGCTGTATTTATAATGCTCCAACAAAATAATTTTAAGAACACTTTTCAAGCATTTTTATTAAATTGTTTTTTTTGTGACTGTGTTCATTAAGTGATCTCCAGGTACCTCCTATGAGAAAGCTGGGAATAAATTCTGGTGATCAGAATGTGCAGAAGGCCCTAGCACATGAATGACTGAAAAACATGTATTAATCACACAGATTTTGTAATATATATATATAAATATATTCAGATCAATTCAGTAAAGATTGTTCATCTCAAAACAGGAGTATTATATGGGCCTCAAAATAAAATGTAGTGGTGTTGAATCTTTGTAAACAGTTTAGAAGTTACACATGATAGCTGTTTTTTTCTATATTACACATGAGATTTCAATTCAGACTGAGAAAGCTTGTCAAATAATAAATGTAAATAAGCGTTTTTAATTTTCAGATCTAAATCAGAAATTAAATTTAAAGATCTCAGTCTGATTTGTATACGTATGTCCTCCTTCCCCTGTTCTCACTCTCAAACATGAGAAAAAGCACAGCAGATTCATGGAGTATCCCTATCTATTAGGGATATGGTAGCATTTTGGCCTAAAGCACACTGTATGAAGAATTCTACTGATAGCAGAGCCCCCTGGATCAGGTCCCCAGTTTTTCAGAGGGGGATGTTGTTTCTGCACAATGAATGGATACTTCTTGCTTCACAGCTCTGTCAAGCAGGAGATATGACAGAAAGAGAGGTATAATTCTCATTTTTTCTTTGTTTTACTGAGACAACCTAAGGAAATCAGTATACTTATCAGTAAAATGGGAATAATACTACTTACCCACCTTTGACAAGTGCATCATGATCTACAGATCAAAGAGCTATGTACAACTAAGTATTTTTATTATTACTACTTTGATGTGCAAATCACAGACACAAATGGCTGTAACTGTCTTTGAAGCTGTTCTGAAAAATCATATCATATTCCACTTCAGCAGTGATTTAATTTGTGGATTAGTGACATGACAGACCATAAGAGGCTATTTGGAAGTCTTCCAGTTGGTTTTCTCAATGTAACTGCTTTGAACATGCACTTAGTGTTCAGTAGGCAGAAAATGTCCTCAAATTATTGTTACTGATTGCATCATTTTTTTTCAGTGAAAGAATTTGTATAATTATAAATTTGTTGTTGTTGTTAATATGATTAATTTTATGATCTGACTCAATTACCAAAACTTATATTTACAGAAAGTCATGCAACTTAGCTATCCCTGCTTTCAGCCTGTCTGAGTAAGGTTACAGTTCCTCTTTGAACTAGACAGATATATTAGAGGCCAGCAGACTACTGAGACCTACCTTTCATCAAAAAAAAACAGTCTTCTGCCATTGGGCTAACTGATTGGGCTGTACTGCATCATTCTTCAAGATAAGAATTCAAAAAGAGACACGATGTCTGTCTTCCATATTAGTACCTATCCTTTCTCTGCATGAAGGTGATTCATTGTGGTACATAAAAGGCTTAAGATGTCATGCTGACTAATATTTTTTCGTTATTTTTTATTCAACAGATCGCTTTTCATCCTTCCATGTTGTGAATCTGATACCATAACCAATGGTTATATGGGGTAGTTCTTGAAAAAACAGTTGAAAGACCAAAAGACAAATAATAAAAACAAACAAACAAACAAAATAATAAACAAATAAAAACTGAAATGATTTTACATCCTTGAAAAGGAAGGGAAGAGGTGGGGAGGGGAGGGGCGGGGCGGGGCAGGGCAGGGCAGGGCAGGGCAGGGAAGGGAAGGGCAGGGAAGGGCAGGGAAGGGCAGGGAAGGGCAGGGAAGGGAAGGGCAGGGAAGGGCAGGGAAGGGCAGGGAAGGGCAGGGAAGGGCAGGGAAGGGAAGGGAAGGGAAGGGAAGGGCAGGGAAGGGAAGGGAAGGGAAGGGAAGGGAAGGGAAGGGAAGGGAAGGGAAGGGAAGGGAAGGGAAGGGAAGGGAAGGGAAGGGAAGGGAAGGGAAGGGAAGGGAAGGGAAGGGAAGGGAAGGGAAGGGAAGGGAAGGGAAGGGAAGGGAAGGGAAGGGAAGGGAAGGGAAGGGAAGGGAAGGGAGAGCAGTTCAGTTGGAATTCAGTTCGGTTCCTTTCTAATGAACTTTCCCTTTTAGCAAGCAATGAGGGCACCTCTTGACTTCTTTTTCTCTAAGCTAGTCAAATCCAGTGTCCTCAGTCTCTCCTCACAGAACATACCTTCCATACATTTTACTGTCTTTGTTGCCCTCCTCTGGATGCTTTCAATCATCATAGTATCTTTTTTACATTGTGGAACCCAGAACTGCACCCAGCATTCAAGTTATACAAGTTGAGGCCTCACCAGAGCTAAATACAGTTGAAGAATCGCTGCTTTTAACTGGCTGGCTATGCTGTAAATGTAATGCATCCTAAAACATAGCTTTCTCTCTCAGCTGCCAGAGCATGCTGCTGACTCATATTAAGTGTACTGTCAACCACCACTCAGAGATCTTGTTTTGCAAGGTTGCTCTCCAGCCACTCATCTCCAAGTCTGTACCTGTGTCTAGCATTACTCCATCCCAGGTACAGTACCTGGCATTAGTTATTTTTAATTTAATATCATTGATGATTTCCCAGCACTCCAATTTATCTAGATCCATCTGCAAGGCCTCTCATCCCTTACTGACCTCTTGTTGATATTGTCTGATCTCAGAGAGTCAACAGCAGCTCCCAGTTCAGTATTGTCAACGAACTTAAGGATGCATTCCACTCTTGCATCCAGATGATCCACCCTAGACTTGAGCCCTGGGGAACACTGCTAGAACCAGCTACCAGCCAGATGCAGCCACATTTACTACAACACTTTGAACCCTGCCATCACTTTGAACCCATGCATGTATGTAGACCAAGTGGAACAAATTGAAACTGATCTCAAAAAAAAAAAAAAAAAAAAAAAAAAAAAAAAAAAAAAAAAGTGGTGGTGGGGGAACAAGATCTAAATAAGGAGACTCAAGATGACACTTATGACACTTCCTGGGGATTCAGAGACATATGGGGAACATTGACCTCATGGTTGTCTGGATGGGATTGGCTCAAGCAAGTATTTGTTAGTATTCTAGCAATAATGGCATTGTCTATCTGTCATCCCCCATGACATCCAAAGAAAAAGACTGCACCCTAAGGCTGGAAAAACTCAAGAGTGGGGGATATGAAGAAGTGCAAAAAACAATAGTAGTAAGAAAAGAAGGGAGGGGAAATGTGAGAAACAAAGATGTGTTTTTGCAGTAGAATATTTTTTTGCAGTGGAAAATTCCACTAACATTGTGTTGTGGTTTAACCCAGCTGGCAGCTAAACACCACACAGCCATTTGCTCACCCTCCCCCCTCCCTTCTCTGGGATGGGGGAGAGAAAGTGGAAAGTGAAGCCCGGGAGTTGAGATAAAGAGAGTTTAAGACAGAAAAATAATAATAACAATAATAATAATAACAATAATGATGATAATAGTACTACTACTAATAATGTGTACAAACAAGTGATGCACAATGCAATTACTCACCACCCACTGACCAATGCCCAGTCTAACCCTGAGCAGTCTGGCCCCCCTTCCCCGGCTAGCCACCCCTATACATGTATATTGTTTAGCATGATGTCAGATGGTATGGAATGCCCCTTTGGCCAGCTTGGGTCAGCTGTCCTGGGTCTGTCCCCTCCCAGCTCTTGCTGCACCCCCAGTCTGCCTGTTGGCGGGCAAGAAACTGAGACTTCCTTGGCTTGTTGTAAGCACTGCTCTGCAACAATTAAAACATTGGGGTGTTATCAGCACTCTTCTCATCCTAATCCAAAACATAGCATTCTACCAGCTACTAGGAAGAAAATTAACTCTGTCCTAACTGAAACCAGGACACCTTGCATATTCAAAAGTGTGCAGGCATGACAGTGGCATAGCAGTGGGAAGTATGTTAAGCAGATAATGGGAAGGTCCCACAATCCCAAAATAAGAAGAAGAGCTAAGAAAAACAGGATGAACAGTGTAAAATCAGAAGAAAAAAAGGAAAAAAAAAAAAAAAAAAAAAAAGAGGAATTAATGGTTGCTCAAATAAAATTGTACATATATGGTATAGTAATAAGCATCAAGTCATTTGTGAACCTATAGTACTCAGCCAACGAGGAAACGGGAGGAATTAAGCGTCTGGTAATAGGGAGTATAACATTATGATATATGTTTGCTGTGCACTCCTGCTTGCAGGATGCCAGCCATTAGAATCGTTAATAAAAATGCTACTGCATAGAGATCCTCACCTGAGCCTATGTTATTGGATACAGAGTGTTTCCCACATACAGCAAATTCATCACCCATAGAATCACAGAATCATAAAATCATTAAGGTTGGAAAAGACCTTCAGAATCACCTAGTCCAACCATCACCCTTCTACCAATGTCACCCAGTAAAACATATCCCTAAGCACCACGTCCAACCTTTCCTTAAACAGCCCCAGGGACAGTGATGCCACCACTTCCCTGGGAAACACGTTCCAATGCCCAGCTACTCTTTCTGAGTAGAAATGTCTCCTCATTTCCAAACTAAACCTCTCCTGGTAGAAGTTGAGGTCATTCCCTCTAGTCCTGTCACTAGTTACCTGTGTGAAGAGGCTGATCCCCAACTCCCCACATCTTACTTTCAGGTAGCTGTAGAGAGCAATAAGGTGTCCCCTGAGCTTCCTCTTCTCCAGACTAAGCAACCCCAGTTCCCTCAGCTGCTCCTCATAGGACTTGCGCTCCAGGCCCTTCACTAGCTTTGTAGCCCTTCTCTGGACATACTCCAGGGCCTCGATGTCCTTCTTGTACCGAGGGGCCCAAAGCTGAACACCATACTTGAGGTGTGGCCTCAGCAGAACAGAATGCAAGGGAAGGATCATCTTCCTTGTCCTTCTGGTTACACTATTCCCGATACAAGCCAGGATGCCAATGGCCTTCTTGGCCACCTGAGCACACTTCTGGCTCATGTTCAGGTGAGCATCGACCAACACCTCCAGATCCTTTTCCTCTGCACAGCCTCCCAGCCACTCTTCCTCAAGCCTGTAGCACTTTATGGAGTTGTTGTGGCCAAAGTGCAGGACATTGCACTTAGCCATGTTGAACCTCATCCTATTGGCCTCTGCCCATCGACCCATCTTGTCCAGGTCACTCTGCAGGGCCTTGCTACCCTCCAGCAGATCAACACTCCCCACCAGCTTGGTGTCATCTGCAAACCTACTGAAGGTGCACTCAATTTCCTTATCCAAATAATCAAGAAAGATATTAAAGAGGACGGACCCCAACACTGACCCCTGGGGAACCCTGCTGGTCACTGTTCACCAGCTGGATTTCACTCCAGTCACCACTACTCTCTGGACATGGCCATCCAGTGAGTTTTTAACCCAGCAAAGAGTGTACCTGTCCAAAGCCATGGGCTGTCCAGTTTCTCCAGGAGAATGTTATGGGAGACTGTGTCAAAGGCCTTGCTGAAGTCTAGGCTGACTACATCAACAGGCTTTCCCTCATCTACCGGGTAAGTTACCCTGTAATAGAAGGAGATAATGTTGGTCAGGCAGGACTTGTTTTTCATGAGCCCATGCCTACTGGGTGGGCCTGATCAACCAGTTGTCCAGCATATGCTGTGTGATTGCATTCAAGATGACCTGTTCTATCGTCTTTCCTGGCACCGAGGTCAGGCTGACAGGCCTGTATTTTCCTGGGTCTTTCTTACAACCTTTCTTATGAATAGTATTACATTAGCTAGCCTACAGTCATCCAGGATCTCTCTGGATGACCGTGACCTCTGGTAGATGATGGAAAGAGGCCCTGCAATCACATCTGCAACTCCCTCAGCACCCTCAGGTGGATCCCCTCTGGACCCATGGACTTGTGACAATCCAGGTGGAGAAGCAGGTCTCTAAGTGTAGAATGAACTTGTTCATCTCACATTTGGACAATTTGTCCAGAAGGATACTGTGAGGATTGGTATCTAACACCATACTGAAATTCAGAAAGATTACATCCACTTCCTTCTCTTCATCACTGAGCAGGTTACCTTATCGTGGAAGGAGATCAAATTACTAAGGCAGGACTTTTCCTTCATGAACACATGTTGGCAATGCCTGATAATAGCTTTGTTCTTTAAAGCCTATCAAAAACACTCAGGATAATCTTCTCCATAACTTTTCTGGGGACTGATGTTACAAAAACAGGTCTGTAATTTCCTCAAAACCTTTTGTAGATGTCTATAATATTGCCTAACTTCCAGTCAGTGGAGACCTGCTCAAACACCCAAGACATTAAATTTTTGATAGGGATCCAGCTATGACATTGGTGAACTTCTTCATTACTTCAGAATGAATCCTGTTGGGCACCACAGACTTATGGACTTAATATAGCTGTTCCTTTAAAGTTTCAGTGACCACAGATGAAAATCTCACTGCTCTCCCAGTCACGTTCTTTCAACTCAGAGAACCAGGCAGCCCAAGGTCCATCATCAGTATTTAAAACTGAGGCAAACTCAGTATTAGATGTCTCCGTCTTTTCCTCTTACTTATTTTTTAGGTGACTAAGTACCAGTCCAATGGTTTCCTTAAACTTCCTCTTAGTGTTGACATACTTGAAAGAGCTTTTTTCTTGTCTGATATCATACTAGCATCAGCTCAAATTGCATTTTGGCTTTTCATGTTTTCTCTCTGCAGATGTGACCTATATCTTTGTAATTTCCCTGTGAAGCCAGATCTTGATTCCAGGTATTATAAATTTTCTGCCCAAGTTCCAAGAGGAAATCCCTGTTCAGACAAGGAAATTATGCCCCTTTTACTTGATGTCTGACACAATGGGATTGCCTATTCCTGTATTTTTGAAAAGTGGTTCTTAAAAAGTGACAAGCTCTCATGGATCCCTAAACAACCTAAAGCAGATTCTCATGGAACACATTTAACTGACTGTTGGAGTAGCTTAAGGTTTGATCTTTTGAAGTACAGGGTGGCAACCTTGCTGACCTTTTTTGTCATTACACCATAATTTTGAAATAAATTATTTCATAATCATTGTGGTCATGACGGCCACCTACCATCACCTCTCCCACAAAGCCGTCTCTATTTGCACACAGATCTAGTTGTCTCACTAAGTACTTGTGACAAGAAATTATCTTTAACATTCTTTGGGAATGTCACAGACTTGTTTATTGCAGCAGTGCGGTATCTTGAGTTTATGCCTGGGAAGTTGAAATCTCCATGAGGATGAGGGCAACTGATCCAGAGATTTCCCTTGTTTGCTTATAGAATAGCTCATCCATGCCATAATGATCCTAATTGCCTAGGGCTACTGATCCTAATTGCCTGTAAAATAACTCATCTGTACTATCATTCTGGGTGGCGATCAACAGTAGACATCCACATCAACTATAGTCGCTTTGCTATCCATCTCCTTAATCCTCACCCAGAGGCTCTTTATTGTGTCATCCTTATTTGCAAGGACTCTACAGACTAATATCTCCCTTACAGATAGTACAAAATCTCCTTCTCACTTGCCCTACCTATCTGTCCTGAGCAGCCTATAGCCCTTCATCCCAGCACCACAGTTGTGGGACTTGTCCAACTAAGTCTAACAAATGCCAAATTACAGTATATTTAGATGACAAACTATACCAGCTGATGTCTCTGGATTGTCCAGGAAATGGACAATCATTTCAAAATAATGATGAACTAGACTGCATTTTTGAAATCTTGTTCTCTAGGTTTGTTGTTGTTGTTGTTGTTGTTGTTTGTTTGTTAGTTTAGTTTTTGTTTGTTTGCTTTAATGCAAAGATGCCAACAGTCAGTTATTCATGAATGCTATGAAATACAGTGTTTTGCACTTTTGAATCTTCTCTAACACTATCCCTACAAGCACAGTCACAATTCAAAATATTTTGGTATAAATATACTATTTATACCATTTATATTATTTTTTCATAAAAACACTGCTACCCAAAAGGGCTACAACACTTTGCACTTGAGAAAGAAAATAAGAAAATTTTAAATAAAGCAATCTGTAAGAAGGCCAACGGCATCCTGGCTTGTATCAGAAACAGTGTGACCAGCAGGGCTAGGGAAGTGATCTTCCCCCTGTACTCAGCTCTGGTGAGGCCGCACCTCGAGTACTGTGTTCAGTTTTGGGCCCCTCACTACAAGAAGGACATCGAGGTGCTTGAGCAGGTGCAGAGAAGGGCGACAAAGCTGGTGAGGGGCCTGGAGAACAAGTCCTACGAGGAGCGGCTGAGGGAGCTGGGCTTGTTCAGCCTGGAGAAGAGGAGGCTCAGGGGCGACCTTATCACTCTCTATAGGTACCTCAAGGGAGGCTGTAGCGAGGTGGGGGTTGGTTTGTTCTCCCACGTGCCTGGTGACAAGACGAGGGGGAATGGGCTTAAGTTGAGCCAGGGGAGTTTTAGGTTAGATGTTAGGAAGAACTTCTTTACCGAAAGGGTTGTGAGGCATTGGAACAGGCTGCCCAGGGAAGTGGTGGAGTCACCATCCCTGGAAGTCTTCAAAAGACGTTTAGATGTAGAGCTTAGGGATATGGTTTAGTGGGGACTGCTAGCGTTAGGTCAGAGGTTGGACTCAATGATCTTGAGGTCTCTTCCAACCTAGAAATTCTGTGATTCTGTGATTCTGTGATTCTGTATCAGGATGAGAATGAGTAGTATTATAATAATAAATTCTATCTCATAAGAAAATATTTAAAACATTGCTGAGTTAAACAATTGTCTGAGTCAAATGATATAATAATATTGTATCTCTATCTGGATTTTCTCTTGAATTACCAGGGGAAAATAAAATTTAGCAAAAGAGTAAGAAGTTATGAAAATCCAAAACCCGTTTTCCTTTAAAACCAGCTTTAAAATTGCAATGTTTGTGAAGAAATTAGAAGGTCCCAACTTGAGCTCAGTCTGGCTACTACCTTTAAGGACAAAAAAGGATGTTTTCATAAATACATCATCAAGAAAAGGAGTACTAAGAAGAATCACCATTCTTAATTGGTTGTCAGGGGAAATGTGGTGCTAAGAGATGAGGAAAAGATTAAGGTATTTAATGCCTTCTTTGCCTCAGCCTTCAGCAGCAAGTCCTGTTGTTCTCTGGTTAGCCAGCCCCCTGAGCTGGTAGATAAGGACAGGGAGGAGAATGAAGCCCTCATCATCCAAGAGGAAATGTTTGGTGAACTGCTACAGCACTTATGTGTGCACAGGTCTATAGAGATGGGATCCACCCAAGGGTAATGAAGGAACCATTAACCAAAGTTAAGTGCCAGATCCTGCACTTGGGACACAACAACCCCGTGCAATTCCACAGGCTGGGGATAAAGTGCCTGGAAAGCTTACCAATGAAAAGGGACCTGGGGGAATATAGTACATACTACAGTATGTAGTATAGTATAATATAGTATAGCCAGCTGAGTATAAGCCAGCAGTGTGCTCAGGTGGCCAAGAAGGACAACAGCATCCTGGCTTTTATCAGAAATAGTGAGGCCAGTAGGACTAGCAAAGTGATTGTCACTTGGCTCTGATGAGACTGCACCTAGAAATACCGAGTTTTGGGCCCCTCACTACAAGAAGGACATCAAGGTGCTGCAGTGTGTCCAAAGAAGGTCAACAAAGCTGGTGAAGGGTCTGAAGAGCAAATCTTATGAGAAGAAGTTGAGGGAACTGGGGTTATTTAGCCCAGAGTAAAGGAAGCTCTGGGGAGACTTACTTCTCTCTACATCTACCTCAAAGGAGGTCATAGCAGGGTGGGGTTCATTCTCTTCTCCCAAGCAAAAAGTAATAGGACAAGAGGAAAGGGCCTCAAGTTGCACCAGGGGAGTTTTGGCTTGGATATTAGGAATAAATTCTTCACTGAAAGAGTAGTGAGGCAATGGAAGAGGCTGCCCAGGGAAGTAATTCAGTCACCATCCCAGGAAGTATTCAAAAGACATTAAAATGTGGTGCTCAGGGACATGGTTTAGTGGTAGACTTGGCAGTGCTAGGTTAATCTTGGACTTGATCTTTTTTAGTCTAATTAATTCTGTGATTCTCTAACCTGAAAAATGCTGAGCCAATTGTCTCCACCAGGTGTTATTTTTCAGTTCCTATCTGATTTGATGATGATAGTTTGTGATATTATATATATTAGAATAAATGTGAGGTGATTGGTAAATGAAATTAATTAACTCAAAGTCAAGTTTGACTTCAGTAATTTTGCATCAACGTTGTCTCTACTTTAAAATAAATAAGTAAATAAATAAATCTCCACTTCTTAAAATGAACACTCCATTTTTTATTCATATTGATACCTTTGTACACCTTTCTGTTGGAAATGATTTTTTTAAAGAAACACGGGAAAGGTATTATCTAAGGGAAATAAGAACTGTCACGTGAATGATCAAAATAAGCAAAATAGTAAGTTTTGAACAAACAGGTTTTATACTCATAATCATCTGCTGATAAATCAGTGATAGAGAGGATCTTGTAAGTATCTGATCTACCATCCTGCCAATGTTTATTTCTAATTTTTCCAGTGTTTTGAGAATTTTGAGATAATTCAAGTGAATTTTCCATCACGGTGACATGCAATGGTCAAACATTTCTGATGTCCTACACTGTACTTTCAATTACTTAACATAACCCTATTATCTGTCATACTACTCTATGCTACCCTATGCCATTCTAACCTGAATTTCTTTTTGATGTTGGATTATCCATTAGAACTTAAAGTACGGATGCTGTTAAGTATTTTTGAATGAAGAGAGGTATCAAAATATTGAAGTGTATCCACAGAATGGTAGAGTAAAAAATTATTTGATTTTATATTTTATTTTATTTGAATGATTACATTTCAATGTCTTCTTGAGTAGCTGCATTGTCTAATGGAAGTGGAAGAACAACAGTTCAGCCAGAGGGAATGTTGTGTTTTATAATTATTTGTGTACAATAAATAATGAGTTCAGATTATAGAGAAGAAAGCTGATACCATAGCTGTTAAACTAGAACTACAAAGGTATGGCATTATACTTCAGTCAGGATGTGACTGTCCAAGTGATGCTGTGATACTGTGATACACTGATGCAGATTCACTTTATCCTAGGCAACACATGACCGAGAGAAATTGAAAAATAAGATCAACAACAACAACAAACAGTAAAGCTTTTTCAAGGAATACATTCATTTCATTTACAAAATTGTTTTGGTACAAGAATATATTGGTAGGACTCTATTAACAGTGTTACTGTTTTTCAGCAGCTTGCCATCTCCCAGAGACTTCAGACAGTCTGCTAAGTCTGCACTTCCATTCCTCTGGTTAAAGACCAAGAATTCCAAACCTGAGGTTAAAAGCCTTGTGCCTAACATTTTCTTTGATGACTTCAGTTTTCAGGCACCTGTAAGAAAATACCATTTATTGATATATGAGCCACTTAACCTCTTCATAATATTTTCCTGTATACATTCTAAAACCGCATTCCATTTGTTGCTTTTTTTCATTACTAGATCCACTTTGATCTGTAGTCACATCTCATCCTCTCCTTTATGGTAGGAGAGGATGAGATGTGACTACAATTATTGTAGTCACATTTTTGCAAAAACAGTTGCTTTCTCTTCTGCCTATCATATTTCCAGTTATCCACATTAAAATATTGCTAAGGAAGGTTTCCTAGGTAGATGTTATATTCTTAGTTACATTTAATGTCTGTTGGAGTTAAAGCTTTCACCTATACAAATGACCCAGTGTTTCAGGACATGTTAAGAATTTTAAGGGTATGTCAGTCTTTACTTGCTAATATTCAACACATTTCTTCACAGCATAGAAGAGACCGCAAAGGAGCTTATGTTCCAAGAAGAATATTTAATGGTCTCTTAATCTTGTTGTTGATATACATGTTACAAGTTTAGGAAAAATTTTAAGAAAAGAAAATGTATTTGTGGCCATTTTTCATTTCACTCATTTCAGTAATAGTTTTTCTTAGCACAAAATCCCAAGATGTAAGAGAAAATAACTTTAGAATTGTTTAGAAGTTAAGGGCATGTTTTCTTTTTCCTTCAATGCAATGAATAGAGTTACACTACTCACGAATTTGTATGTTTATATGTTACACTAGTATTATGCTTGGCATGGAAGGAAAAAGTCTGGTTTCATTCTATTGATACCAGAATATTTCTTAAATCAGATGTTGTTTTCTGCTGTGCTGATGGCTCTGTAAAATTAAAAAGTCAAATTTAAATTAAAAATGTTAACTTGTTAACCTCAAATTTATTGAATTGCTACTAATGCATTTTATGCTAATTTAGTGTTCTTTCTCAACAGCTACAAGAAAGAACAGCAATGCTTGTAAGGCTCCTACTAATCTAGCACCTTGTGGCTACATGTTTCAAATTCTTTCATTTTAATGTACCAGACATTAAAAAAGTAAATATGTCATAAAGAATTTCAGGCACCTGTGGCCTAGAAGTACCTTAAATCAGATTAAAAAATATAAAGCAGGATCATTTCTCAAATACATTGAAAGGAAGAAGTGACTGGAACTTAATGTGTTTCCTAATGACAAGACCTTAAAGGTTCCAAATCAGTTGAGTTGTCCTTACATATGATTTGGAATTCTTTACTTTCAGTACTTCACTTTTAATTTTTTATAATGATCTTAAATTTTATTCTGCTTTGTTACATAGCTTGTTATCTTTGAGCAGTCAGTACAGACCCAAGATTTTAAAGTCATGGAAATGACTGTATTGTAAAAAATTTGAGGAAATCAAGGGAAAAATGTTATTTTTTTTTTTTTTTAACAAAAAGGTCTTTTCATCTTGCAAATATTAATTTTAGAAAAAAAGGTTGAAACATGAATAAGGATTCTCATTTCTATAATTTCTATTGTATCAGCTGGAGTACATAAACAGATATCAGATAATGCACTGGCATATAGCATTTCATCGTTTCTACTTTATTACAAACTTACAATAGAAAAAAAAATGTTTATCTGGAAAAAAAAAATAAAATAATACTTCTTCTGATTTGTTTCATGCATTTGGAACAGGATAATCCTTTTTTTTTTCTTTTTATCTAGAGTGAAGATAACTTGAGATTTCTGAGGAAAAAGATAGAAACTCACTCAGATTGATCTATATTATCTTGTACCTGTGATCTTTTCAAAATATCAGCTCTAAAAAGCAGTTGAGAAAAATTAAATGAAAGTATAATTGCATATTTGCTTCCCCCTTTAAGAACACCACAAATAAATTAAAATTTCCTTTTTTTTCTTTTTTTTTTCTTTTTTTTTTTTTCCAAAAAGCATTTTTCAAACATTGCTGTTCTTTCTTGTAAATTCAGAAAGCACATTAAATTAGCATAAAATGCATTAGTAGTAATTAAATAAATTTGAGGTCAGCTAATTAACTTAAAAAAGAAAAAAAAAAAAGAAAAAAAAAAAGCAGAGTCTAATGAAAATAGAAATAAGACAAAATCTGATATATGTTGTACATAAACAGTAACACAATAGCACTATCAAATTTTTGTCAGGCAATTAAACTTTACGCCAAGCTAATTCAATTTTGCTGCTCTTTTATTAAGTCCTATGAAAAAACTAAATCTGTCTCTTCAGTAAATCATAAGTTTCACCAGGCATTTCCTAACTCAGAGTCCTTGTTCTGTTATTTTGATATATTAAATATCCAGCAAAGAATTTCCAGGGTCATAAATCTAGGGTGATAAAATTAATCCTATTGCTGAATAGAAATAAATATTTTATTGCAGTTTTATGAGCTTTTGTTCCTTTTTCACTTGCAAGTAGGTGTTGTTTAGTGGTACAAAGACATTTTGCTGCTGAAAAATGTATTAGAAACAGTACAGCAGTAATAGAAGTCATATCTACAAAGCTGTTCACTTCTCAGAATGAAGATTCCTAAGGAAAACTTAAAAGAGAATATTGTCAATAACAATACTACACAGATTGTTCTTCTTACATTTTAGATTGTAGGAATTATTTTACTGTTATTAGTAAGTTTAAAATAGAAATTTTCTGAAATTGCACATGAACAATATCTTTGCAATCTAATCTGCTAAATATAAATGGAACATTCAATCTCAGAAATCAGAAATGTTAATCTTTTTTTTTTTTTTCCACAAGTGCTTTTTCCTTAGGAATGTAAGGAAATGATAAGATTAAATGTGTTCTTGTCTTTTTTATACCTTGTTCTGAGGTGCTAAGCATTTACAGTAATGATTTGGTTTATTCAAGCCTAGCATAACTTGCACTGTGTTTTAAATCTATTTTATCTGAAATGTAATGAATGTGGGTATAGACTTCTTGGGCCTTGAACATTGTTTGTCACAGTTAAGAAATACGATTTGGAGAGAGGAATGCAAATGTGGGAATTCCTAGGAGAGTTGCCGGGGAAGGCAAGGTCTGCTCCTGGATACTATACAGACAGAATTGCTTTCATCAAAGTACTGTTCCAGATCAGCAATGTGGGACAGTTCTTTGCTGTGATCATATCTTGTACAGTCATTCACAAATATATAGAATGAATCTAGATGCTCCATTCTTGTTTGGTAACTCTCTACATGGAGTTTATACAGTCTGTATTTTCTTCAAGGCCCTGGCAACTCAAAAGTTAATTAGTCCACAGGTGTTTGTTTTTGTTTTTGTTTTTTGTTTTTTGTTTTTGCATTGTTTAAAAAATTTCTTCAGGTCAACATATGAAAATAGTACTTTAGAAAAATCTGAAGTGACCAGAAAAATCTATCTGCCTTTGAAAATGTGCAGAAACACTATAAATCACCAAATAGGTACAAAGCACTCATTGTTCAGTCTTTCCATTTTTTGTGAGCTACTAAGTTAGCAAAAAAAAATAATTCTTTATTTTGATTAAATAAATGTTTATGTTTTAGTATTAGTTTGTTAGTTGAATTTTTCTATAAAGACATGAAATATTTTAGTCAGAACAGGTGATGTTCAAATTTGGAATTACGTGACAATTCATTTTGTCATAATTGCCAAGTGAAATGGCTGATCACTACTTTACATTTGCAAATAACAAAGCTTTAATAGAGAAAAGCTATACAACTGTGGGATAGGTTGAAGCTTAAAGCAAGTACTAAATTTACAGAAGGTCAACAGAAGTTTTAAAAATTATTTAAATTTATTGAGAGACAGAAAAATTTAGGAAGAAAGATAATAGTAGGATGGACTGTGACTCAGTGTTTAGACTAAATACACATCAGGTTCTTAATACCACTGTGTTTTGTGGTCCGCTAAAATGAAGAGGGGTGAACACATGCAAATATTCCCTTACTTGATTATATTTTATGATTTACTTGTTCTCCACTTCAAATTTTACATTAAATCCTATCAGATACCTGGCTTTGCTTTCATAATTTTGTCTTAGCATGAAAAAAGAAGCAAAGAAGGACATGCACTGACCACAAAAATATTGCAGGCCACTGGGATTGAGGAAAAGATTCTTGAACTCTGAGGAATAAAAGCAATATGCACAATGCATCAAGTTTATCTGTTAACAGATTTTGCATAATAAATATTTAAGTGTACACTAGTATAAGATCATGAGAAAACTTCAATTACCAATTGGGTATGTGGCCTTGAAGTAGTTTAGATTGTCTTTATTTATTTATTTATTTATTTATTTATTTTGTCCTGTAACAATGAATATATAGTAATCTAGGAAACATGAAAGAAAAAACATGCTATAGTACCATGCTGGACAAATTAGCTCAGTTCTATGCAAGTCTAACAATGGTATAAGTTGAGGAGGGGCCCCAGCCACTCTGTGCACTTTTCTTTCAGGATGGAAGTGACCATAATGGGCTGACATATGTAGGCACTTAGCAGTTCAAAAGCAGTTCAAGAAGTACCAAAAAATGATTTTGTTTCAGAAACTCCAAATAGCAGAGGACATGCAAATTTTCTATAGAACAGTTTCATTACCTTTCTCTGCACACACCTGAGCAACTCAATATCCTTCTTGTAGTGTTGGGCCCCAAACCAAACACAATATTCAACGTGCAGTATCACCAGTGCCACATACAAGTGGACAATCCCTTCCCTAGTCCTACTGGCAACAATTGTAGGGGTTGGAAGAGACCTCAAGAAATCATTGGGTCCAACCCCCCTGTTTCCCTAGAACAGGTTGCACAGGTAGACATCCGGACAGGCCTTGAATATCTCCAGAGAAGGAGACTCCACAGCCTCCGTTGGCAGCCTGTTCCATTGCTCCGTCACCCTCACCGTGAAGAAGTTCTTTCGCATGTTGATGCGGAACTTCCTGTGCTGCATCTTGTGGCCATTGCCCCTTCTCCTGTCCCCACAAACCACTGAAAAGAGGTTGGCCAAATCCCTTTGTCTCCCACACTTCAGGAATTTGTAAACACTAATAAGATCCCCTTTCAGAAGAAATCCACTGAAATCAACGGGAAAATAAATAAATAAATAAATAAATAAAATAAAAATCCTGACTAAATCAGAAATCATTTTGTCTAAGATCTATTTGAGGCATGTGAACTATATACTCTGTGGCAGATGGGCCCATTGTGTTACATGGTCTCTTCAGTCTCTTCTACTCTCCGAAATCTATGCTATTGAAATAATGTTTTTGAAAGTGTTCTTCTAGACTGTTAATTTATTAACAGGATTCAGGTTTAGCCTTGGGTTTAAGAGGTTGTCCAAAGATATATTTATTTATTTTTATTATTATTTTGTGTGTGTGTGCGTAAGAGATGTGTCTGTGGTTTCTTTGATATTAAGTAAACTCACTAAGATCCTCAGTATGACCTAGATATATTTTTCTAGGGAGATATACAGTCCAGTGCAGTATCTTCATTGACATAGCTGTGCAGATTCTAAATATAACCTCATCTGTCTTTTGTTTATTACAACTGATTTTTAGGGTAGATTAATTTTAAAACATCCAAGACAGGAGCTGTTGGTTGTACAGCATGTTTGGTAAACCACAGTCATTACTCCAGCAACTGTGGAAACCTGCTGCATCTGCTCTAGCACAAGACTACATGACTAGAAACTGTAGATGCACACTTTATTGTCGGAGCTACTTACTACTCTTTTTTTTTTTTTTTTTTTTTTTGATATCAGAATTAGATCCAGGACAGGATTCTGTGAAATAAAAAGCAAACAAATAATGATTTGACATTGTATAAATATCTCCTTCAAAATACTTGGAGATTCTATAAAAAAGTTTTGTTGGCACTAAAACAGCAAATATATATATACCAGCTTTGATGTCTGGAACTGTGAAAAGGATAAACACTTCATAAAACATCCTGCCACAGAACCAAACATATTGAAATGACTTTTTATGGAGATATTGAAACAGCAACAACAAAAATACGCAGGGCTTGTTTCTCCTCAGGGTTCAATTATTTTGAGTGCTGGTAGCAAACTTTGATTGATAAATCTAACCTTTCCTTTTCAGGCAACAGTTTGATCACATCATGATGAGAAAGGCTTAGAGAATGGAAGAATAATATTTGGATTGTGACAAAATAATGAAAATGCAGAGGCAGTCTTTGACTTTTACAATGTGAGGAAGGATTTCCCATTTTGACTGGGTGATGGCAAGCTTCTCCTCTAAGAGCAGGCAAGTCTGGACTTTATATGTTGTTCTTAAATTATTTTTCAAAGTTTATAAAATTTCTTCAGCTTTCCAAATGGAAATTCATAATGCATTCATAATGTAATTCAAGCTATAGTGGCAACATATGTTTTTCAGCAGTGCAAATGACTGATGAAGTGTTGTGGTGACCACACATCATATGTGAAATAAGAACTAAGAAAGAAGACTCCACAGCCCACGGGGAAACCCAGGAAGTTTTTCTAACCAAAAGAAATTTATTACATTTTCCACCTGGGCTTACACAAATAAAGTTACGAAAGATGTCCATCGTGACCTAATTTGACACCTCTATAAGTCTTTTCAACTGCCCATTCACACCAGTGTTTTTCACTCTCCCCTTCTAAAACAATTCTTTGGCAGTCTGAAATCCTCTATCATTATTTTCTTCAAATCTTCTCCTTACTTCTCATGTAACATAAAGGAAGGCTATCAATCAAACAAAATGAAGATTGACCAGCTAGTTTTATTTTATCATTTTAAGTTCTTTTCTATAAGATCCTTCTTCACTTCAGACAAGGGAGCTAAGCCCTTGTCTGAAGCAAGGGAGCAATTCCACTGGGAAGAAGGGAGACAGCGTGCAAAAATGTGGCTTTAAAAGATTCGCCTGATCATCAGGTTTTACTTTAAAAGTAAATCATTTAAAATGTTTAAAGCTATATTGTTTGAATAATTTCTAGTTTCCACAAGCAGCCATAGAATATTACTTTAGAATAGATTAAAATATTTTGGAATCCAGTACAGCAATTATTTTGTTTTCTTACATAACACTGTTTCTGATTCATAACATATTTTTGAGTTTTATAAGAGCATTTCATAAGTCATTTTAAAATCAAAAATCTTAACTGAAGAATTAGCTACTCCATCCAATTCAATCCACTGCAATACAACCAAATTTGGAAAAAGAGGCATCTTATGCATCAATCATAGTACTGCAGAGCATGGGGAAAGTAGACAGAGATGTGCATAATTTCTAAGAAAGGCGCATCATAATACAGCTGTTTTAGCCATGGAAAAAAGTAACAGTAACCAGTTGCCAGGTATGGTGTATCAGAATGTTTAGACCAAAAATTAAAGTTGCTCCTAGCAAATGTATGCTGTTGCAAAAGTGGTCTGCCTACATACGCTTTCTCAACCCTCGCTCAGCTGTATGCAAAGGGGATCAATGTTAAATAGCACTGTGCTTGCACATAAGCATGACCAATAAATGTGACACTACATTTCCAGCTACTTTTACCGATTTTACTCCTCATTTTACAAATATTAAACTAGTTTCCTGAAACATGGTGTGTATTCACAAAATTTGAAAATGAATATGTCAAATACTAGATAGAGTTCTATAAATCTGTGTAGCTCTGAAAAAATTATTTACACACACTAAAATGTCAATATCTGCTATCCAAACAATAACATTTTGATTCCTTTTTCTTAATCGATATACTGAAGTGAGAAAAAATACATATTCAGAAATATACTGGTGTATCCATACACCACATAAATTCTGCTGGAATCTTTATGATATTTTGCCAAAGTATGTATAAGCAAAATTTTTCAACAACTTTGAGAATCTATATTCCAGCTTCTAAGCCATCTACTTGGATTTACTAATGTCTCAACTTCTAAAAAGTTTCATATACATATATATATAAAAAAAAAATCATTATCATTGTGAAATATGTTCATCTGATTCATGTCAATATGGAACAATGCTAGGGCCTCATAATGAAATGTGACCTTCTGTCTTACATACCCTCTAATGCTATGAAAAAAAAAAAGGAAAAAAAAAAAAAGCCTATGAAATATGATAGTAATGGGTAAATTTTATCTATCAGGTCTACAGAGTTGATGATAAACACCTTTAACTAATATTAATGTATTCAAAGGCAGAGGGCTCTGCAGTGCATCTGCAGTTTGCAAAAATGCAAACATTTTTGATAAGAGATACAGTTGTCCATAAGTGAAATGCAAGGGTATTGTGTGCTTTAAAATTATACCCTCACATACCCAAACACACCAGAGTAAAAGGATACTAACACAGCAACTTTAAGTAAAGCACCTGCATTTTTATTTTAGCCTGTGTGATAGTTTGATAGTTTATTTTTCCCCTTTTTTATTTTTTTATTTTTTTATTTTTTTCATCTATAGAAATTCTACTTCATTAAATTCAAATATCCCTGTGGATATCTGCATAAGGATGAATGAGGTTGGACTGTCTGCTATCAAATTTCTGACTCATTAGTTGAAGATAGAAATGTGAGACGAACAAGTGTTTCTTACACCAAAAGCAAAGGAAATTCTTTTCGATAAAATGTATGCTAAACAAGACAAATCAGATAAACTTTCCACATGAGGTCATCCATTAAGTAATCTTCAGTTTCAGCATAGGAGACAATGAAATCTGATTATTAGAAGCTATTATTACTTGTCTACAATGGAAATAATTGGAAGTTTTGCTGAATACATAAGTTCTGTATAAGATTTTACTATTGTAGGAAATAGAAAGATTGACTTTGTCAAATTATATCTATACATAATGGCATCTTGCTAACTTTTTTTTTTTATTTGTTTGTTTCAAGTTTTCCATCAGTTGGAAGAAGACAGAATTGTACTGTCACCTTTCAGAGATGCTGCAAAGTTATAAAAACCGTGAAACATCAGCTGTGAGCAGCTCCTAATTTCTGATCTGCACTAATGCTTCTACCCCTATCTTCATTGAGAAAGGTCTGTCTGCACGCATAGCCAAGAGTGTTTCAAAAATGCTTGCTTTCAGTGAATTGCTACCATGCTGCCATGTTAGCAGAGTCCTGAGATGAAGACTCACCGCTTTGTCTCATGTTTTGTTGGCCTTTAGGCAATGCAGAGTTTTGAAAATTATGTCACCTCTGTGCCAAAAGTTCAATGACATTTTTGTTTTGACCTTCCTGTCAGCTAATACAGTGCTGACTATAAACTATTCTATGTAGTTTAAGTACTGTAGAACTTAGAAGTTCTTTGTAGAATTTAGAAGATCTGGGGTAGGATGGCTACTTGATATATAGTTTTAAGAGATGTATATTTTCCTGAAATCAACTTCAATCCCTTGTTTTTTCTCAGGTTGCTGTGTTTTGGGTGGCTCCACATTAGTGGTTTTGCTTGTATCAGGAGTGAACTTCTGCTAGAATATTCTCAGTCTGCAGACTGGACTCCTTACAGATGGAACTAAACCAGAAAAAGTTAACAAGCATCCAAGAAAACTTAGTGTAATTCACTCACTAACACACATTCAGGTCAAAAGCCAAGCTAGAACTACTCTGAAGTAAGTCTTCCAGACCGTATGTGTGTATCCTCTACAGATCTGTTCCCTAGTTGCTAATACCAGGACAGCCCTTGCTTTTAGCCTTTCAGAACTAATGTTCAGCATCCAGCATATCAAGATAATCCATGGCTTCTAGTAACCTCTTCTACTCTATAGTTTATTTCCTTTGTAGGCAAGGTTTTTGTAGATATAGGGGGGTCTCAAGGTGGCTTCTGTGAGAAGAAACTGAGGACTTCCCATGTTGGCCAGAGCCAATTCTATCCAGCTCCAATACAGACTCAATAATGGTGAAAACTGAGTCCATCAGCAATGCTGGTGGTACCACTGTGATAACATATCTAAGAAGGGGTAAACATTGCTGCACAGCAGCTGAGAGTGAATGGAATAAGAAAAAAGCAAGAGAAACAACCCTGCAGACACCAAGATCAGAGAACAAGAAGGGGGAGGATGTGCTCCAGGCACCTGAGCGAAGATTCTCATGAAGCCTGAAGGGGCAATTTATTGGTGGATTTATATTCTGCTTCTGATAGTAGAAGTCTGGTTTACTAGACTCACTTGGAGGAATAAAGGAAGATAACCTGAGTTCCAAGAAGGTTTTACAAGCCTAACATTTTATTTCCTGTGAAGTTGTCTGAGCTTTGTTACCCTCAACTATTACCTTTACAGACTTTATCCAGCACAGGACATCTTCTACCAAATCATGGCCACTTAATTAAAATTTGATTATATCTATCCTTAGATCTGTCTCTTTTTCTCACTGTCTCATTTTCTCTCACCCTCCATATTCACTCCTTCATTTGTATAGGAAATTTGGGCTCTTCAAAATACCTAACAGAGAAAGCATTCATATTCTGCACTAACCAAGGCATTTGGTGACTCAAAAGTACAACTTTTACTTTTGTGCTTACTATACTTGTTTAGGATTCCTGAAATGTAGTGGCCCCAAGACATATCACGTTTATATACATAAAACTGAATAATATGTAGAAAGAAGAATAAGATGCTAACAATTTCTTAATCCACCAGTAAAAAGTCAATGACAATTTTATATGTGAAATTTCTTGGATGGCAGTAGTGAAGAAGTTGAATCATCAGTCTTTTGAACATTCTACCAAAACATGACAAACAGCCACATACCAATATTTCAGTTGCGCTCCTGAATATGATATATTTTCTGCTTTGTGTTGACTTGTACCCTTGGAATATGATTGACAGCTATTTTGATTTTCTGTAATGCATTGAAATTTTAAATTAACCTGAACAAGAATAGAAGAAGAAGATGATGAAGTGATAAATTAATACATAGCATTTATGTCCTGCCCTGTGTTTAGAGAAAATCTTTTGTAACTGATGTTTGCTATTCTCTTCAGAGTAGTGGTAATGTAGATGTTCATCCCAATTCATCTATAATGTTTATATTGTAGCATGTAGGAAGTCACTGCAAAGTACTTATCTATGTTCACTAGAGAGCAAAATAAACATGTTGACCTCCAGTTCTTCCACCTTTTAGCTTTCTTCTTATCAGAGGATGTCAGCATTTAGCACAAGGACAAATGCCTGCATTTTTGTGAGGAATGTAGACAATGCTGTCATGAAACAAATAGCCTCTAGGAGGAAAAAAATGGAAGCCTTTCCAAAGGTTTAATGTGTAAAAGAGGCAGTTTCAGTGAACCCATCTCTGTATGTCAAATGCCTAAAAAAAAGAAGGGGAAAAAAAAAAAAAAAAAAAGCCCATTGGAAAAACAGATTTCCTTCTCCCCTGAACTGTAATATTCTGCTTAAGTGTTGATATACATTAAAGATAAAATTTTAAAATATTCTGTTTATATGAATTAAATATACATTTTCCTCTTTAAGCTTATTATATCAATTATTTTCTTAATTTTTCATGATGTTTAGCTATGCTGTAGTACAGAGATTGAAAGCAGAAGCCAGCATCCTTACAGAGGTGTGTTAACTGAATGCATGACATGGTTTTTCCCTACAGTATAACTCTGATTGAGAAAACTAGGTTGCCTAGTATTCTTTTTTTTTTTTTTTTCCACACTCTATTAGAATCAAGGTAACATACCATCTAAAATAGCTTTGAAATTTAATAATTCCAAGAGTAATAAGAAATATAATGTGTACTGTTCTGGTGGGAAAAGGATATTTCCCACTTTTATAGTTTTAGAAAGTAATTGCATCATTTTAAAGCTACAGGAGACTTGATGATACTGCTATAGCTTTTGTCTGTAAAACTTTGTGGTGATTCTCTCCAGTTTTGTCCTTTTATGTATCCAAATTTGTGAATATCTGATGAAAGACTTGAGGAAATCCATAATGTAAACACTCAGACCTAGAAAAAGAGCTGTTTCTGCAATCACAAAAATTCCAAAAGAAATACTGTAAATCTTGCATGTGTATCTATGTATTGCCTTGTTTATAGAATAACAGTTATGGCTTTAGCAGCTTCTACCCCCAATGTGTACAATAGGTACATGAACATAAAATTGAATGAGCACATAAAAGAAAACTAAACCCACCCAGCTTAACAAATCCATTCTCCCACCCACTGTGTTCTGGAACACGAACAGAGCATTATTTGGATCACAAGGATTAGTAAAATAACAGTCTTGGTGAACAACATGGTTCTGTGGATGAAATGATTATTTCCTAAAGTCAGTGTATGATAGCTGGCATACCAGTGATTGTAGTTATTCACTATTCTGATCCAATTACTGTGGAAAGTATATAATTATTTCAGTTGAACAGATCAGTAATTATAGACAAAATAAAGTTAAGAATATTTCATATAAATAAATTTATGAATTGTGATTTTTTTCCCTCTGATTAAAAATGAAATTACTATAATTAAAGTTTTCTTTACAACCCATTTCTCATTCAATAGCAGCATTGATTGTCTGTGAGAAATGAAGGACATAAAATATCTTTACCAGTAGAACTGGAAACAAGCTTGGAGGGCTACTATCTGCACGGGTTTTACTCAAAAGGCAGAATATAGAAATTCAAAAGTGATCATGATTGTTCTTCTGTGATCCCATAACATCCAATGGGTTTTGGTCCATTGCTTTCATGATATATTCAGTTTCATTCCTACACCCTTTCCATGAATTCTCCTAGTTCAGCATGAATTAAGTCATTGCAGACTTTGTCTAATCCTAATGTTTTCCATCTTTGAAATTGGGGTAGCCACTACTTTTAAAGATGTCAGCTTTAATTAATGAGAATATTGAAAGCTATAGGTGTTTCCTAAACAAACCATTAACAATTTTGCTCACTTTATGTTCACAAACATGTTTGTGGCACACAACAGGTAACATAAAAACATGTGTGAAAAGTACACGAAAGTATATTTGCATATTTTGTCTTGTTTTGTTTTTCCCTAATGACATTTAGGTTCCAATTTCTCTGTGGTGTCTCTAGGCAATTGTAGACAGTACTTACCCTCCCAACAGAAATTCTTTCCCTACTCAGTAATTCCTTTCACATGAAAGATGTGATACAAGCATAGCAAATGAAATCATCAGCAGAAATAGTAGATGTTAGAATGTTAGTACTCCTTCAGATCCTAGTAGTTGGAAGAGGAACCCAATGTCTTACTTCTACAGGGCAAGTTCTGCAGGGGATGTTTAGGAAGAGAATCAGAACATTCAACTAAGTTTTGCACATTCTCCTATGAAATGAGTGTGACACCAAAGATAGTCCCAAAGCAAATTCTTCTTCGATGATGGATTTCCAGTGAAGCAGACGGCAACGATATCCCCCTATTTGGCAATGATATATCACTGTATTGCAGAAAGAAGGGAAGGGAAGGGAAGGGAAGGGAAGGGAAGGGAAGGGAAGGGAAGGGAAGGGAAGGGAAGGGAAGGGAAGGGAAGGGAAGGGAAGGGAAGGGAAGGGAAGGGAAGGGAAGGGAAGGGAAGGGAAGGGAAGGGAAGGGAAGGGAAGGGAAGGGAAGGGAAGGGAAGGGAAGGGAAGGGAAGGGAAGGGAAGGGAAGGGAAGGGAAGGGAAGGGAAGGGAAGGGAAGGGAAGGGAAGGGAAGGGAAGGGAAATAGTAAGGTTGGAAAAGACCTCCAAGATCATCTGGTCCAAACATCCCCCTACCACTGATATCATGCATTAAACATGTCCCTAAGCACCAGGTCCAACATTTCCTTAAACACCCTCAGGGTTGGTGATGCCTCCACTTCCCTGGGAAATCTGTTCTAATGCCTGACTACTCTTTCTGAGAAGAAATGTCTCCGCATTTCCAACCTGAACCTTCCCTCGTGCAACTTGAGGTCATTCCCTCTGGTTCTATCATTAGTTACCTGTGAGAAGAGGCTGATCCCCAGCTCCACACAACTTACTTTCAGGTAGCTATAGAGAGCAGCTCCCCTGACCCTTCTCATCTCCAGACTAAACAAGCCCTGTTTCCTCAGCATAGGAATTGAATTCCAGCCCCTTCACCATCTTTGTAGTCCTTCTCTGAACATGTTCCAGGGCCTGAATGTCCTTCTTGCACTGAGGTGTCCAAAGCTGAACATAGTACTTGAGGTACTGCCTCCCCAGAGCTAAGTACAGGGGAATGATCAACTCCTTGGTCCTGTTGGCTACACTATTCCTGATACAAGCTACGATTTCTTGGCCACCTGGGCACACTGCCAACTCATGTTCAAGTGAGCATAAATCAGAACCCCCAGGTCTTTTTCCACCGCACAGTTTTTCAGTCACTCTCCCACAGTCCTATAGCATTGCATGGGGTTGTTGTGGCCAAAGTGCAGGACATGGCACTTAGCCATGTTGAACCTCATCCCACTGGCCTCTACCCAGTGACCCATCCTGCCCAGGTTGCTCTGCAAGGCCTTGCTGCCCTCTAGTAGATCAACACTTCCCCTCAACTTGGTGTCATCTGCAAAATTACTAGGGGTGCTTTTGATGTTCTCTTGTCAAATTCTGTTTTCTGTCTTCAGCATGATTTCCTCTTGTTTTCTTCCTCATACACTCAGATGCTATTAAGTAGCTATTCACAATTAGAAAAGAGCCTGCTTTGTTGTGACCTCAGTTCCTTTGTCATTACAACTATCATTAGTGTATGTTCAGAACACATTCTAATTTGATTGAGTTTTTGTGTTTTTTTTTTTTTTGTTGTTATTGTAGCTTATTTTTCTAGTCATGATCTCAGCAAGAGGTATATGATCAATATTTATCTTTGTATTTATGTTATCATTGACACTAGTTCACAGTGGATATAACTTCAGTTTCTAACAAGACCCACTCAGGTTTTTAATAAACTTTGGTAAACTTAAAATAGTCTTAGTTCTTTCCTGAAGGATCACTGTAAGCAAGGTTTGTATCCTAATGATATGGATATGGTAAAATAGATAATCTTGGTTTTGCTTGTCTATTTTTATGTTTTCTGAAAGATAAGGTTGTTTGTGGTTTTCTTTTCTTTCTGTTTTTCTTTTTTTTCTTCTTTTTCCTTTTTCTTTTTTTTTTTTCCTTCCCCCCATCCCCCCCCCTTCTCTCCCCCATCCCCCCAGCATCTCAGCATGAAACTCTCTATTTCTTTTCTGTCTCACAGAAAAAAACTCTTTCTTATGGCTTGTATTTTGAAGTCAGATAATTCAAGTTTTGCATTTAGGAAGAAATACAATAAATTTGACTGGGATTTTTCCAGCAAAACAGGTTTATTTATTAAAACAAAACCTTTTCATTCAATCCAAGACCTCAGTTTTGACAAAGGTATGATTTCTGTTTGAAGTCAGATATCCACTATGTAGCCATTTATAACACTTTTCTATAATATAGGACAATCTACAATGACCTTAAGACAACAAATCAGAAAATGCATTCAAACACAATGTGCTGTTTAATGAATTGCTTCTGGTTCTTGTGACATAATCACAAAATAATTTTAAGTTGGAAGGATTCTGTGGAAGACATCCTATCCAACCCTTGCCTAAAAAAAAATGAGACTTACAGAAGGTTGCTCAGGACTCTGTCTACTCAGGTTTGAATATTTCCAAGGTTTGAGATTCCACAATATCTCTGGTCAGCTTGGTCCAGTATTTAACCACTATCATGTTGAAAAGCTTTCCTTTATATTTTTACTTGAAATTTCCTCTGTTGTAACACCTTGTAATATAACTGAAATGATAATTAAGGCAAATGGTAACAATCAGATGTATGCAGATCATCTATGTAGCAAGTAGAGAAATACTAGGATACGGGCAGTGGGGTAAAATAAATGTTGATTTACTCTTCCATTGCTTCCTGAAGATACTTCTAAAGCCTAGGCTTCTGACTTATGTATAGGGAACAAATTCGTGTGGGAACAAATGTATGTATCTGAAAAACATGTGAGGCCACACTTGAGTTATTCTGCAGAAGAAGGGTAAGTGGTCTAAATTGATGTATGTGTTTCCAGTCATATTTAGTTTATAAAGAGGGAGACAGCAAGTCACTAAAATATGTGTCTCAGAAAAAAAATGGTTAACTTATGTTTTCTGAAAAGAAACTGTAAATTTCAAATGTCTATCTGAATGAAGAACAGCTCAAAAGAAGAATTCTTAATTCTTAATTCTTAACAAGAGCACAAAAGGAATAGCCACTTACTATTCAAATTGATTTCACTGCAATACATGATGGAAACATTCTCACGTGGTAAAATTGTACAAAAATATAAACACTAATTTTCTTTTCATATTTTAGTTTTAATCTTTTCTTTCTCTTTCTCTCTCTCTCTTTTTTTTTTTTTTTTTTTTTTTTTTTTTTTCCCACTATTCCTCTAGTCTTATTCTTCAGCTTCTATTTCATATCTGTGAACTGGAACATTATGCAATATGTGAACTGGAACATTATGCAATACCTGTGAGCTCCTAAATCACATATTCAGAACCAAGGTATGTTCCATCCTTTTAAACCTCTGGAAAACTATCAATATATAAGGTTCATCCATATGTCAGTATTGATCTGAAATCGTTTAAATATTCTCAGTTTTATCTTCTCCGGTACACTAAACAAAATTGTACACAGTCTTGCCTTTTGTTCAGAAAATAACTATAAAGTTACCAAATTGAACTTTCCACTAAGCGTGGTTAAATTTTGGCCTTCATAATGTAAAGCTATCATGATTAGACTGCTCATAGCACCTTCAAAATCTCTTCTGTTAGTGGCTGTCATCCATTTTTTCAATGTGTGAACTTTGCAGATTATTCCCTAATTTGTCCAAAGGCCACTAAAGACAGTGGTACTTAAAATCATAGTCAAAGGTTGTGAAATCCATCATACTGAATATAATCCTGAGAGTTATTTTATTATATCTGAAAATTAAATTACAGAATTACCAATGAAAGCAGCAGCTGTCAACACCACCATTAAACATATAGAATTCAATCCTACCCTTTTAAGATGCAAGCTTTATTATCGTTCTTTTCAATTTTTTAACACAGCACTGAGTGTGACTAAAGTAAGTAAGGTATCAAATCCTTGTGAAAAAAAAAAAAAAATATATATATATATATATTGTATTTTTATTTGGAAAACAGGATGGAAGTGACATTGTCAGAAAAAGAATTGATAGCCCAACATTGCATTGTAGCATGTCGTTTGGTCCATATATGTTAGTGGTGGATTATGTGATATGATAGTTCATTCACAACAACGTAATTTGGCAATTGAACTTTCCACATGATAGTGTTATACCTGTTTGTTGATTCTGGTTGTTAAAAATTTTTTCTTCTTAAGCTTAAGTAAAACTGTTATAAAACACTGTTATAGAGAAAAAATACTTTGAAATAGATTTGATGATCTATCAATAATTTATTTAAATTTCTATTTTTTTTTATTATTCTGAACAAAATACAAATTTTAGTGTTTTTTTTTGTTTTTAATATATGTATCTATATATATAGCTAATGAAGTGCTATATTCAAGGAATCATTAAAGTTGGAAAACACTTCAGGAGATCAATAATCCAACTGATTACTTAAGCCAGGGTCGATTTTTGAATTCAGAAAGGATTAAACAGTGATTTGACTTGTTCAGTTGCATCCTGAAAACCCTCCAAAAGAGAAATTTCATTCTCTTTGGGCAACCTGCTCTACTGCTTAATTTGTCTAACAGGGAAAAATCCAATTTCAATGTATGGCCTGTTGCTTCTTGTTCTCGCTCCATATCATTGATCACCTCTTTATGGGTGCTGGGGGACTTCAATTTGGTATGTCCCTGCCCCAGGCGGAACAAGCCTCAGTTCCACAGAATCTCTGGCAAAGCAAGTGCTCCAGCTCCTGACCATCCTGGTGGCCCTCTACCAAGCTTGTTCTAATTCATTCCTCTATTAGGTGTCCTCAAAGTGGCTGCAGAATTTAGATGTGGTCTGATAAGTGCTAACTAGAGCCGGAATAATTACCACCCACAATCCTGGGCCATTCCTCCATTCACACAGTCAGGGCACTGCTGGCCCTGTGTTGCTGTCCAGGTATACAGCTTGCCCCTGCTCAGCTTGCTGCCCACCAGGGTTCCCAAGCCATCATCATGGAGCCATTAGTTGGATGGGCCATCCTCAGCTTATGTCACTGACAGGGCCATTTGTTGTACCACTGTTGAATTTCATCAGGTTCTGGTTGGCCCATTCCTGCAGCCTACCTAGTCCCTCTGAATTTCTGCCTTCAGGAGTGTTCACTGCTCCACCACCATAGGCTCAACACCCTGGTGACAGTGCATTCTGATGGTCCTTAGACAGAACGTTGAAGCAGTGCACTTGAAACCAGACTCCAGGTACAGGTCAACTCATTAACCACTATCTTTGAAATCAATAATCAAGCCAGATCTCCCCTCACTTAATAGGCCATCTATGTAGGCCATAACATCTCAATTTGCAGTTAAGGACAGTGTGGGAGACTATGTGGAAATTCTTGTTAAAATCAAAGTATTACTGTTTTCACTTCATCCACAAATCCTGTCATTTCATCACAGAAGGAAATGAACTTTTTCAGGCATGATTTACCCTTCATGCCCTCAGGCTAACTTTTCCCAGACACCCTCTTCTCTTTCATGTGTCCAGAAATATGGATACATATTTTTAAGACTTGCTCCATGATTATCTCAGACACAGATATAAGGCTAAGTATACCTAGACCTCACTGGATCATCTTTTTGGGGATGTAGTAAAGATGAGTGCAATATTTGTCTTTCACTAGGTGTCAGAGACACTCCCTACTTTCCTTGATATTTCAAGGATGATAGGGAGCGGCTTTGAAAGAACGTTGGCCAACTCTGCAGCTTGGATACAAACCAACCATGGACTAGATCTCTGATTTGCTCCTCACCTAATGCTGGCAGCTCCCTTCCTACTTGCCCTACAAGCCCTGTCTTTAGTCACAAAGGCCTGGGAGATCTTGCTGGTGAAGATCAAAGCAAAGAAGACAAAGAAGATGTTGAGTATCTCTGTCACTTTTCTCAGCATTGAGTCTTTTTTTTTTTTTTTTTTTTTTTTTTACCTTTTACTGCTAATGTAGTGATAGGAGATCTTGTTGTCCTTGATATCCCTTGCAGTCTCAGCGCAAAGGGAGTCTTGGGTTTCCTGATATCATTCTCGTGTATGCAGGAAACAGTTCCACAATCAGTGTTTGTAACTTGTTCTCAGTTCCTCCTCCTTTTTAAGTCTATTTTGTATTCAAGCTCAGTCATGTGTTCTACATTTCACCCAGCCAGCTTCCTGAGTCGTCAATTAATTTCCTAAGTATCATGGTTGCTAAAGTCAAGGCTGTCATTTATTTTCATATACACAGCAACTTCCTCCTTGTTTGTGAATAGGAGAGTGACTGCCACTTCCTGGCTCAGCCAGCTTCTTTAATAGGCAGTTTAACTAGCACACCATATATAACCCCACCTCTGTCCTGCTTGCATACCAATGAGTTGCACTTGGCAGCAGATGTCAGAGAAATTAATGTCTACCATAATAAGAAGGGGGTGATGGTACAGACACTTTTTTAGGTTGCTTAAAAAGGAAATTTGTCGACTTCCTCATTTGATAAGATGGTCAGTAATAGCCTCCCACCATGACAACACCTCCCTCCCTGGCATCTCCTCTCATCCTGACTGAAACAGTCCTGGCCAGCCTGTTGCTCATTCCAGAGATGACAAGCGTCTTAGTAAGTGTAAGACTTGTGTAAATGCAATATTTATGTATTTATTCCAGAGACTTTGTATTCCATCACTTTAAGGGTTTTGTTCCCAGAGCATGACTGTGGCTATATATAAATATATTTTCACATTTACAATTACATACTCAAACAGGTGAAATAAATACAAGTTGGAGCTAAAAAGTTTGGTGAATACAGAGTAACATTTATAATATTTGTAAGGATTTCTTACTGCAACTAGTTTGGTTATCAATGCAAGGCAATATGGAATTTATTCTACGTGTAGTTATGCACAGAAATTGTGACTGTGCTGGGGAGGCTCACAGCTATGAATTTCAAGATGGACCTTTCCAGACAGGTGAAAGAATACAGAAAGATTTCAGGTATTTTATTGTCAAAGACTGAATATGTACCATTACAATAGGAAAGATGTTGATTGTTCCTAAATGATCAGTAGTACAGCATATTAATTATCTTGTCAGTTATTTCCTGGGCTCAGTTCTCTCTCTCACACACATAAAAACTGATTTCAAGTTCATTGGGATTACACTGATTAGCTAGATATCCATCAATCTGATTGCCAGGTGAATGGCTAAGTTGTTTCCTTCTGAGTTTAAATGCAAATATTCTTGACTGATAAAAATAGGCAATTAGGAATAGTTAACGTGTGCCCTGGCATCTAAGTGCCATTTAATGATTTTTTTTTCCTCTGAATTGATAGAGCTATCCTACAAAAGGTCTGTTATCTACTGAAGGGTCTTTCAGGGCCCTGTAAGGTTATCTGCTCCCTCTCCAGGAAGGTGATCTACAGGTACTTGGCAAGTATTTTTAGATGTACAGAAGAATAGTAGCGGCTTGTGCCCTCTTTCAAGGTGAAAATATTTGAAAATTACTTCATGCAAATGTACAATCCACTCCACCCCCCATGAAATAAGCTTTTTCTAGGGCAATGGGGATGGCATGAGAATTGTAAACACCATTTACATTAGCTAATTTACCCCATCTCCCTACTCTGCTTATAAAAATATATGCTTATAAAAACATAAAATCACATTTTTCTCCTAAGTTGACACTAATAAGCTTTTTTAATCATTTTTATATCACCATTCTATTAAGTGGAAACAAATTCCCCACCTCTTACAAACTCATTTTTTTCATTAAGCCCAAAAGCTCTTTTTAACCTATTTAATACAGCTTCTCCATAAAGGCCTCATGCTACAGAAGGTTACAGTTTGAAAACAACCAATGTCACTCTTTAATCAATTGCAAGGATCACTGCTAAATCCCCTAAGACTTGATTCTCTTGTCCCTACAATTGCTTGGACTAAATATTCTGTTTCTACAATACTGCCAGCTCTTACTGCCTCAAGGAGTGAAGGAAACTGGAGCAGAGAAATCAAACTAATATCTCTAATGTGTCAATGCACAGTATACTGTCATTAGGACATCAAGCCAGCATGATTTATTAGCAATTTTAATTAATTTTCTGAGTCATTTCCTTAGGGTTTAATTTTGTAATCTTATTACTATGAGCGTAACATGCTATAGTAAGACTATGCTTTCTAATCTTTCTTTTGTTGTTAAATGCAAACTCTGCTTTCATTAGGAATCTCTTCAGATGAAGCATTTTGCTCTTTTTCATGGTGAAATTTTTCTGCATACATTCATTGGAAATTAGTAAAAATTATATAGTAGAGTACATTAGTTCTTAACCCAGACATATCACACTTTTTTTTTTTTTTTTCTGTAAAATCATGCTGCAAGTGATCAATGTCCCTACATTAAAGTAGAGAAACTATATCTCTAGAATTTTATATATGTATAATTTCACTTATCTTTAGTATATTTTATGTACTAAGGACCAAACCTTAGTCCTATTGAATTCAGGGAAACTTTAACCAATTATAAGCAAATAAACTGAAGTTGTATGTACAGATTATGAACTTCAGCCTTACATTCTTTTAACATTTGCTTTTTAGCCTCTGATTACTATAAAGCAGAAGATGTATTTAGTAGCTGATTTTTCAAATCTAAGTACCTTTTGATTATTAGTATTTTTCCCCAGGAAATTTCTCAAAATTTCCCCAGGAAATTTCTCTCAAATTTCAGGGATATGGATTAAGTTATTTTTACCACATCTGACTGACTGTCCCTGAGCAGTATTTAACCACAGTAAACTTATTCCAAAAGGTTGCTGATATGAAATAATCATAATAAATAAATAAATAAATAAATAAATAAATAAATAAATAAATAAAATGAGTTACTAGGATATTTTACATGGCAGGTTTTCCTATTTTCTTTTGTTTTAAGAATGGGATGATTACTTATTTATTTATTTGTAGATCAGAAATGCATAATATCATTGCTTTGACTTAAACATAAATAAATTATTCACTGAATATTTTATATATATTACTATCTGTTTCAAATGCCATAGCATTGTCAAGTACAAGTATCACGTCTGTTATAGAAATGGAATTTTACATGAGGGCAATAAATACAACTTTAACATAGAAGAGAATCAAAACTTAGAGTGGCCTTGTTAACTTAATTCAAGAGTCTTATTTGTGGTGAAGACACAAATTGTGACTGCAAAAGAGTTTTCTTAATATTTAGGAGTGATATCTCATATCCTGTATGGAAACAATTGTCTTGTGATGGGGCTGGTGAAAAGAGTGCAAGTGATAATTTGGCTGCACAGGAAAAGATGTAACACTCAGAAACCTCAGGGAGCAAAGAATACATAGTAAGTGCATGGTCATGGAATCCATTCCATGAAATATCAATAACGTTTTAAGGACAATAACTATGCAATAGATTCAGATTCAACACCAGATAAATCTAATTATTAATTATACTTCTTCTGTCAGTGAATAAATTAGACTTGCTTAAACTTCATGAAACCCACATCCCATTTCTAGTGTACAATTTTGACCTTGTGCAGAAGTTACAAATTGTGGTCCAAACTTAATGGCTCTTGTTAAAATAGTACTTACTCAATAAACTGTGAGTTATTGTCGATAAGAACTGAAATATAGGCATTATCCACATTTTTGGAACATCATACCAGTGATTGTGAGAGATGGCGAAACACACTTTACTTCAGATAGAAAATAAAAAAATCACTCCTACACTACGGGGATAAATAAGTTCTCTCCTTTTCCACCCTATGTATATATAGTAAGAAACTGTCCATGCACTCACAGGTTGTTTTGTTTCACTGTACTGAAAAACACCAACAACAACAAACATTGAGCTGTGTAACACATCAGGAAGGTAGGTGTTTTTTTCACTTGTGAGAACACTGAGGTATGTGTCCTTAAAGTGGTCCAGTGCTTTCAGAAAGAGATGTAAAATTGTTATATAATAATCACTAATTTTCCTATGCCCTCCAGAGGGGAACTGAAGGACATAATAGAGAAACATAGTTTGTAGGTCACATAAATTTCAAGTCAATTATATTTTGAGATAAAATGAAATTCAACCATCATATGTCTTTGAATCTTTCTGCCTCTGCTTATCATCATTTTTCTACTATTTTTTGTTGTCCCTATATACAAGGAAACCAGATGACCATAAACCAGAAATCAATCAAAACTCTGAAACATATAAAGTGCCAGTGGGAAAATAGGACATCATATTTTAATATATCAAAATTATATCAAACTTGATGCATGTGATCAGGAATACCCATTGTGGTAGGTTATATTTCTTTTCATTTTGCTTTCTTACTATCAGTGTTATTTCAATTAATGATGACTGTGACATTTTAAAGAGACTGATTCTCCCATTTGCAACAGCCACACTTACACATCCTGCCCCTTCATACATGTGTTTGATTATTCACAATGATGGAGAGCTGAAACATAATATTTTTGTGACTGTGAGAACTGTACTGAGCATAGAAATGCAGTAAGTGAGCATTTTTGTAAAGTAAAAATTGCCGGAAGGATTCTAGCGGTACAACTAGAAGCTTTAAAGAATAATGTCTTAAATTATCTTGTGATTTTAAGAAAGATAAGGTGTAACCTTTTTCTGTTCTGATATTGATAATGTTGCAAAGGATGGAGATGAACAATAATTAAGTCTTTTGCAATCTCTTGCATCAACAGATAACGGGCATAATGAACTGAAAAACTACATTAACCTGCAGTACTGTTTTGCATTGTGTTTAAGACACCAGCATTACCTTCTTATTTAAAAACAAAAATAAAAAATCTGACACCCACTGTAGCTCAGAACAAAGAGGTTAGTTTGTTCCCAGATCAAGTGGAAGGATTGAACCCACCACCGGCACAAAGTCATAACACATAATCAAAAGTGGGAAAGGAGAGGAGTCCTGGCAGAGACTGTTGAAGGAGACCAAAAATGAGAATAACGATACATAATATAATAATAATATGTATATACATATATATATTATATAACATATATATGTTATATATAATATATACATGTATATATTATATTATATATAATATAATATATATATTATATATAATATATATATGTTATATATATATATAACATATATATGTTATATATAATATAACAACGTATAAATTAATTCTAAAATTGATTAATTTCCACACAAAATTAAAAAAAAAAAAAGGTGTTTGCTTTTGTGTTTGTTGTTGTTGTTTGTTTGCTTGTTTGAAGCTGTTTTTCCAACTGGATACAGAAGAAGGTAATACAGAGCTTAAAAAGGCTTAGAAAAGCTGTTAGACTTCTTCCTGCATTACATCCCAACTAGTTATACAAACTTTAGTATTTTTTTCATAAGGCATGCTCCAAACTGCTTGCAATTACACTTTCCTATAACGTTTCTTAGTCTCTAGTGTCCACAACATTTTATTTTAATTTAGATGTTTCCTATGGATTAGATTGTGAGGTTGTAAAAAATAAGCATACAAAACTGGTAAGCAATGAATTCACATTTAAAAGCACATTTAAACATTTTAAAAATAGTTGGTGTAGCAATTGCAAAAGATTTAATACCCAAGTTTCTGTATGCTATGACACTATTCCCCCATAATGACCTCTGAAAACCAGCTTCCATTTTTGTTCTGTGCAGCTCTAGAACATAATGCAGAGTCTCCAACTTGTCTTTGGACAAAAGTAACTACACCTGGCACTTTAGAGCAGGTTTGATCCTTCTCCTTTTCTTGACATTAAAGATGAAAATCTCCCCAGAACTGAATAGAATCACACTGGCGTTCAACTGATGTAATGAATAAATAAATAAATAAATAAATAAAATGTGCCATATTTTGTTTTGCATAGTGGTCTCACATTTGAGAGTTGATATTTTGCACTGAAATATCTTCAGAAAATAAATTTCCTCAGTGGTTTTCATTTTCACAGTAAAGAGCAGAGCTGATCTAAAGGGTAGTGAAATGCATTTAAGGAGAAGTACAAACAAGTGGACAGAGGTCAGTTTTTGGAAATCCAGGAAAAGCACACTGAAAAGATATCCTCTAAAAGCACCATGGAAAACGTAATTCTCCTCTGTAAAGGTAATTTTGTTTGAAGAAAGAAGCAGCTATTGATTATTTATTCTCTTGATATGTAAAAGTTAAAAATCATCAGCAGCATACTCTTGTTGGAAAAGCTGAGATGTGTTTATTCCAAGACTTAAACATACTTTTTGTGTATTTATAGTAGTAATGACATTGTCATATCATTATAATGCATAAAGGTAAATTATGTAGAGAGTCTTCATAAACCCTGAAATAAAAAAAAAAAAAATAAAAAAAAAAGGCAATTTTTAGAAGGGTGACATTTTTTATCAGTAATTTAGAATACTGTTCTGTTTTTGAAGGGAAGAAGGGGGCAGCTGTTCCTGGGAAATGGCTGTCTGAATTCGATTAATGACTCTGTATAACCAGCACAAGTTTACTTCATTAACTAGCAGAAATATTTCCCATGCCTTCAATTAACACTGGTTTTACTTAATCTAATATTAGTTAAGATATGATATGATCAGAAAACATCACTGCCAGCCAAGTGTTCCTCAAACAGGACTGATTTATCTCTTCAACACCTCATTAAAATGCAAACTATATTGAAATTGATTTTCAGCACTTTCAGGCAGGAATGTTTGTAATAATGTTAATTTGCAAATTTCCTCTTTTTTATATATTTTCTGTATGCTGCAGTTGCCATGTTCAGCTGGAGGCTATTTGTATTGTGCAGACAGAAAATGAACAGCGAACATTTATTTCTCATATCTTTCAGAGGAACCTGAGGCGCATGAAGATATTTGTGCTGTAACAGGCATAGTCAATCTCCTTCACTCCCTTTAGTCACTATATATCAACAGCAAACTCCCAGCTAGTCTTGCTGCAGCAATTAACCTGCCAGGGCTCTCTGCTGTCAGACTCAGTAATAATAAACTCCCCCCAGTGAGAGATAGAGCTATAGATCCTCGCCCTGCAACTTCCATAGTGGCTGAATTATTCAGAATCAGCATGATTAAAGAGATGACAAGGTATTAGTTAAAAAGACATACTTTTTTTTTTTTTTTTTTTTTTTTTTTTTCCTGACTGAGGTTCTGAGGTTTAAACCTATTAAGGAATAGCAGTTGAAGAAAATGGGTCTTTACAATCAGTCCACAGGTCTTAGAAAAGGAATTTCTAGAAAAAAAAAAAAATAAATGTTTATAATTCCTGTCATTTTGAAAGTTTATGGATAAAAATGTAAATACCAAAAGGGAGCTGGCATAGTTAAATCACAAAGCTTCTGTAAATCCAAGAACCAGAATATAAAAAAAACAAATAAATAAGCAGAAAAAAAAAAAATAAAAAATAATAATTTAGAACACAGAAGGTATTAATTGGGATAAAATTTGTAATGTTGCAATTACTATTTTTAAGTAAAGGGTAACCTTACTATTCATATGAATCTTACTATTCATATGTTTTTGTCATTATTGTTCTTTTATTTACTCATTATTTATTCTATTATTCATTATTCTATTTTATTTAGTCATTATTGAATATTTTAAGATGTGTACTCTGACAGATAGATTGAGACACACAAAGAGAGTCTCCCTTATTTACTGGAACAAAGTCATGGAAAAACTGAATGTAGCTTTCATTTCTATTACCATTAAAATTATAACTCGTTTACCAGTCTTGGTTTACTCAACCACCCAATGACTCACTCTTAACTAATGCTCTCACTGATTCCCAAGAAAATTATGTGTCTAAAATGAGCCTGCATGTTAGAAATGATGTTAAATGCAGTCAAGCTCATATTGCAGGACTACTAGAGCAATGTGAAGTTATAATCTTTGTCCTGCTCATGCAAATTAAATGGAAATAGTCTGTTGCAGAGAGAAATAAGAACTAGTTTCAGTTTCTCTGGAGCTCCTATACACCTATGAGTGCATAATTATGCCTTCAATACTAACACGTGTTCCATTATCACTACACCAGGTAAAAGGTTAATGAGTGCAGGTGGACAAAGTACATATGGATGGACTAGGATCTCCCCTGAAGTATGCCAGTAAAAGAGAATATAATCAATTGCAGTAATGATTAAACTTCTTCAAAATGAAATAAAAATTCTGAGGCATTAATTTTCCCCTTTTCAAAATCATTGGTGAATCGCTTTTATATAGAGAAAAAAATCAACACTTTTTTGTCATAAAAAGGAGGATATTATCCTCGAGCAGTCTGTATCGTGCTTATTGTCCAAAGTGATGTTAATTCCGTGTTCTGTTTTTGCATCATATGTGATCATTCTTGGAGCTTGTATGAATATTATACCAGACCTGCAAAACTAGTCTGCAAAAGTCTACATAAAGAATTGAGAATCCAAATAGAATTACAAATTGTGGTTTGGGTTTACAAAAGGAGAACATGAATGATATATCACAGATGCCATATTAAAACTTCAAATCTAAAACATAGTATTATGATCCTGTTCTAGATTTGCTTTTGTATTAAACATTTGGGATTGCATTCTTCAATGCTTAAGTTAGCCAAAATTTAAAAGGAGGTCTAATCATTTTAACTACTAAATACTTCATATTTACTGAAAATATTCACAGCAGTTTTCATTAAGAATACTTTTTTCTCTGTTTTGCTACACGAGCCTGTACAGTAGTTTTGACATGCATTACATTTCATAGAGTTTGGGCACAAGCAGTATCAGTAAGACTTCACAACTTTGGAGGATCAAAGCATTTGATGGATTATTTTAGAAGAGACTGTTCATTTCGAAAGTGAACACTAAAGGCTAATCCATTAAACAATGAAAACATTAGAATTTAAATATATATGTATATTTTTACAAAAGCTATAACCATATTTTAGCATTATATTATAGGTGCTATTATTGAACATTAAATTATATCTATATATACCTATATATTTAATAGATTTTTTTTAGTGAACTCTGTTTCTCAGGCAATTCGTAAGTAAAGGCAAAGACTTTCAAATTTTTACACCTTTAGCCCTTAAACTGATATGTAGGCATCTGAACAAATTTCCAAGTCTTCAACTAGTGTAGTTCACTGCTTCCAGTGAAATCAGTGAGTGAAATGTGCAGTAGGTTGGAAATCGGGCCATATGTAAGTGCCAACTGTAAAAGATAGCCGAATATTGGACTAGAGCTAATAGTCTTCTCTTATGATAAGCAGTAATATGTTGGTCATTTTTGAAGGGTCTGCTACAAAAAATACTGTGGTATTTAGTATGAATAAAGATAACTGCACTGGGAGGGATGAAGTTCACCTTCCCCACAGCAGCCCACAAAGTGCTGTGCTCTGCAGTTGTAGCAAGAAAAACACTGATATCACACCAATGTTTTGTCTATTGCTGAACAGAGCTGCCACAGCATCCAGATTCCCTCCAAACCCCCCAAAACCCAGTAGCTGGGGGTAGGCAAGAGGTGGGGAGGAGGCATCACCAGGGCAGCTGACTTAAACCAACCGAGGGGATATTCCATATCATATGATGCCACACTCAGCAGCAAAAGGTGAGGAAGGGTAAAGAAAATGAGGGTCTCTCATTATGAAAACATCGGCCCTCCCAAATGATGGCTATATGTATTGAGGCCCTGCTTCCTGAGACAGAGCCAAACATCATTTGCTGATGGAAAGCAGCGAACAATTATTTTTTTTCCTCCATTTCCACGCAGCCTTTACCTTTGTTGTTGTTGTTTGTTTGTTTTCCCTCTTCCTTTTTCCTTTGATTAAATTATCCTTACCTCAATCCATGAGCCATTTTCTCTCCATCATACTTTCTTCTCCTGCTCTCCTTTTTTTGGAACAGGATGAAAGAGCAGTTGTAGTTGGCCACTACAGCTGGATGAGGCTCCCTTTCTTTTTCCCCTTCTAGACCCAGACAAGGTCAGGCATGTGGCAAAGATGTCAGGGCAGGACATGGCAGTGGGTGCCCAGGAAGCCATGGGGGATTGCACCTCTGACGTGACTGCCGGCACCAGCCAGCAGCAGCAGGCCAGGCTGTTGGGGGCAGCAGCAGACCTCCTGTGTCCCATCTGCATGAATGACATCGAGAACGCAGCCTTTGTGGCCTTCTGCTTCCTCTGTTTCTAGTTGGAGTGCATTCAGTATTGGGCCGAGAGGAAAGCTACGTGCCCCATCTGCAGGCGGCCCTTCCACCGGCTCCTGCACTCGGTGCAAGCGGACGATGACTACCAGGAGTGTGTGGTCGTCTCTTCCACATGTCGCTTCAGGGACGTAGCCAGAGATAGGGTCCGGAGCAGGTCACCACATTAGCACTCTAGCCCACATAACTCAGCTGCTGACCGCAGCCCCTCAGCACCAAGAAGGAGGCCTGTGGGACATGACCCAGTTGACCCAGTATCCAGAGAAAATGCTTCCACCAGCACCTCTCAGCAGGCTCCCACATCCAGCACATCTCGGGAGCCAACCCGGCTGAGTACAGGGCAGCACCCAGCCGGCCCTACGGCCGCACCTCGCACCAGCTTCAGAACCATGCTGCGGCGAGCTCTGCAGTTTGACTTCTGTTGCTTCCAATAAGCATCTGGGTGACATTCAGGAGAGTCTTTTTCAAACCAACACAACAACCCATGCCAGGGAATGCTTTCCACCACTGACTCAACAGAGGAGGAAATTTCAGGGTCTGAGTGCTGACTTGGTGTAGCATAAACGCCACAACAGAGCATGTCTCCATGCTGCTCTCACAGACTCCCATTTCCCAGCACCGGGCCAGCGGTGTACAAGCCCTCTGACCCCACACGTTGGTGGCAGGTCCTCAAGACCTGCACAGAGCTCAGCTGCCATAAACACGGCCATGCTGACAGCCCCATCCCTGGGGATGGCTCTTCTCTTTAGGGGAATCACTGTCTGTTTTAGAAAAGCCATTCCAGGGGAACGAGGCCCTCTCTTGACCTACACGCCTCTGCTTGGTCTCTGTGGGCAGAGGAAAGCTGCGGACCTCAAGTCCTCTGGGAGTCTGCAGCAATCCAGCAGCAGATTGCCCTTCAAGCAAAGCACAGTTTTTCCACCTGAGTAGAGACTGAGCAGGGGTGTTGCACCACATGACCTCCAGAGGTCCCTTCCAACCTCAGGATTCTGTGATTCTATGAATCTGATTCTGTGAATCGGTTCTCAAAATCGATCTGCATACTATCCAAGCTTCTATCTTCTGCATAAACCATTGGCAAGGCAGGTAAACCTATCAAGGAACCAGTGCAGCTGCTGAGCTGTAAGCATGGAGGGGTAAGGCACAGTTTGCCTCAGAGTCTGCCTAGAAGCCTTCCAGGGTCATACACTGTTGCTCCTCAGTGGCATTAACAGTGCCACTATGAATGACCGAGTCCAGAGTGACCTATCCCCATGGTTTCACACTACCAAGTCCACCACTAAACCACGGCCCTAACCACCATATATACACATCTCTCAAATACCTCCAGGGATGGTGACTCAGCTGCTTCCTTTGGCAGCCTGTTCCAATGCCTAACCACCCTTTCTGTGAAGAAACTCTTCCTGAAATCCAATCCAAACCTCTCCTGGTGCAAATTGAGGCTGTTTCCTCACATCCTGTCACATCCTGTAATCTTGCACAAGGTGTGAGTACAACAAAGACCACAAGGAGTAGGGAGGTGGCTCTTCTGCCCACCCTCAGTGGAAAGGTGCCAGAGTGAAGGCCCAGAGCAGCCCCTCTGGTGGAGTTATGACCTCCATGTTGATAAGGCAGAGCCAGGCTTTTTACAGCAGTGCACTGCAGTCTGAAGAGAGCTAGTCTACCCTGAAACAAGCTAAATTCACACTGGAGAGAAAGGGAAACCTTTCTGCTCATGGGGAATCTCCAGAAGGATGCAGGATGCCCAGAGATGTTGCGCCGCCTGCATCCTTCCAGCTCCTCAAGACCTGGCTGCAGGAATCCCCACGCCTTGTGGCCTGACCTCCTTGCTGGGGTTGCTTTCAGCAGCAGGTTTTCCTGAGGATTTTCAGGGCTCCTTCCCAACCTCAGCTTCCCAGAGATTTCATTCCCATATGTTATAGCTTCCATTACTCTGGAAGATTTTGTGTCTTCAAAAACTTTGTGGGTTCTCCTCACAGTATCTGAAGGCCTTTAATCTCAAAGGCCTTAAAGTAAGGCTGGTTTGCTAGGAGTGTGCTCCTCCTGAAGGTGACCAGTTCTGTATGAACCTCTTTTCCTAAAAAAAAAAATTCCAGTTGCTTCTCTGAGCCATCCTCAGTTTATATTCCCATTTATCTACCTTCTATCTAGTGCTTTATACTACTCTTGGAGTTTTTGCCTTCTCCTAAAGCTTGCACTGTCTAAAAGGAAAAACAATTCTCAATACTATAACTTTAATTTAATGGTCACTGCACCAAGCCGGTCTGAATTTAAAAAGTGATTGGACTGTGTACTTAGTCACATGGTCTAAACTTTTGGGTAGACCTGTGCAGTGCCAGGAGTTGGACTTGATGATCCTTATGTGTCCCTTCCAACTCAGCATATTCTATGATTCTATGATTCTAATTTAATGAAAAATGGGAATGTTAATATCACAGTCTCTTTCCTATATAGTTTGGATTGGCTATGATAGCTGCCTGTACCACGGGGTCCATCTGTTAGGAGCAAACTGCTCCAGCACAGGTCCCCCATGGGTGACAGCTCCCCCTAGACCCTCTGCTCCTGCGTGGGCTCCTCTCCACGGGCTGCAGCTCCAGCCTGGGGCCTGCTCCTGCGGGAGCTCTCCATGGGCCGCAGCCTCCTCCAGGCCACATCCACCTGCTCCACTGGGGGCTCCTCCACCCATGGTGGGGCTGCAGTGTGGAGATCTGCTCCATGTGGGATCCATGGGCTGCAGGGGGACAGCTTGCTCCACCAGGGGCCTCTCCTCAGGCTGCAGGGGAACTTCTGACCTTGGTGTCTGCTTGGCTGTTTTTCTTGCATTTTCTCACTCCTCTTTCCCAGCTGTTCTTGGGCAGCACTTTTTTCCCTTTCTCACAACTACACATCCAGCACTGCTCCCTGGCTTGGCTCTGGCCAGAAGTAGGTCCCTTTTGAAGCTGGCTGGAACTGGCTCTGATCTGACATGTGGCAGCTGCTGGGCTCTGCTTATGTCAGACACCCCTGTGATACCCTAGAAACCTTGCCACATAAACCCAATATAAGAGCTTACAAACTTTGCCAGACATACAATGAATTCTTCATATTTATGACTGATTGAAAAAAATAAATAAAAAAAAAATAATAAAAGTAAGGTACATGTCAAACATTATTCAGAATCTTAGTATTTATTTCTCATTAAAAATGTGCAGCAAAATAAATTATTTTCTTCTAATATAGTCATAATATTCCTGCAAGTTTAAATTTGTCAGTATTGTTGGCTGACAACTCCAGAATGCTCCCAACTCTAGAAGAGATCAATTTTGACATCCTCTGAAAACGTTGCCCATAAACGTGGTGTTAGGGTATACCTAGAGCTATCTTGCTGGATCTGTGTGGTGGGTGAATGCTTTATTTCATTCTGTGACACAATTTGGATTCTCTAAATTTTCATCTACCCAAACTGCAAGTTGAATTACTGTCTTTTCCAACTAATAAAATTTGTTATGTACTTTTGAACCTACTGATGTGTTCCTATGCAGAACAGTGGTTGATTAAGCTTTTTCTGAAAAAAAAAAAAAAAAAAAAGCAACTCAAAAGTAGTATCCAAACTTATTGTTTGATTTTATGTTGCAGAAATGAGTTAGACAACAATCTCTCTTGAACTGGAGAGATTTTTTTTTTTTTTTTTAAATAATATTGTATTTTAGAATTCTTCCTTTTTTTTCACATAACTGACATCAATTTGAAAAATATTGTTCTCTTAATTATTATACAATTTCCCATTGGGTGGGTTATTTTTTTGTTGTTGCTCTTTCTTTTAAATAGCTTTGATTTTATGTAGCTGATGCACTTCTCACATACCTTTCAGGCTTATTATCATCATACCTCTCTCTGTTCAATATTATCAACACCATCCCACTTACCACAATCCCATTTGAATCAAAGGCAACTTGCTTCTTGTTGGTGGAAGCTTTGAATGAATAATTCATCTGGAAGATCCTTCCATGTTGTACAGTTCCAGAGACAGAGCAATTCTGTTGTCAATCGTGGTGGCTCTGTCAGCACTAAGTTCTGTATAGAATGTGCTCCAACACATTGGAGATGACAAGCTGTTGAGATTACCAACTGTGTTAACCCTGGCCATCTTCTTAGCTTCTCTCTGATAGAAAATTCAAATTCAAATCTCACTCTAACACTCCATTGAGAAACCATTGTCAGATTTTCTTCTTTCACCAATATAGTATGGTTGAAACCTCTTACATATATTGCAAACATACAGTTACAAGCCACACTTACTCGCTTCTGGAGTAATTTTTTGTCCTGATAAAACCCCACTTTCCTCATGCCTAGACAGATTGAGTCTAACTGAGCTCCAGCTGAATGAAGCTGAAGTTGAAGCTGATAATGTAGAAATCTTTGTACATGGAGCACCGCTAGGTTTAAACCTGTTGACACAGGTTGCTTTCAAGTATAGTCTCATGGAGGATGGACTCCTTGTCATTTCTCTGAAGAAGATTAATCTTCAGAAGTATAGTAGTTACTAATTGGTAGTAGAACCAGAAAGCAATCTGAAAGGAAGATATAAAGTAAGGATCTTTCACTCTGAAACAAATGCGAACACAGAGAGAGGTAAGATGTAGCACTCCATACATGGAGGATATTAACATATTATTGAACTACAAAAGGAGAGATTTAAAATGTACATGTTCTTTTCCTTGCTGTTGTTGTTTGTTTTAAAATCTTTGCAGTTTTTGAGACATCTTTGACAATATGGAAGCTGTATGGCTAATACACCAAGGACAATTTGAGTGAATGGCATTGACTAGATATGATTCTGTTCCTATTCACTGCAAGCATTTGTGCGTAAAAGGCTCTATCCACATTAACAGTTAATGCAGCAGTAATACAGCAGCAGCTCTTTCCAATGAGGATACAACTTCCACATCATAAATGGTTTACAGCGAATACTTCAGTTTTGCCATGTGGACTGAACAATCAATACCACTTGAAGTGTATTCAGCATGCTAGGTAATCTTCTTATTTAGCTGTATAGAAAAGTAAAATAGTTTATATGGCATAAAACTGAAATAAATTAAGTGGGAAGATTAGAAAGCTGTTTTAAGCCATACATTCTGAGCTAAAATGATAGCATACAATGCAATGCTACTATTTCTGAGAATATGAGCCTTAAAAGATGCAAGGTTAAAGTTATGAACAGATCTAAGACTTTACAGATAAATGATGATGAAAGCTGCCAAATTTTATTAATTATTATTTATATTAATTATTATTATATTATTTTTATATATATTAATTATATTAATTATTATTATTTATAAATTTATAACAAGCTTAATGGGAATGGAATGGTTACTAGTTTCTGAAGGCAACATATCTGCAGATAAAGAAATATATATTTGTCAGTTTATATGTAGTAATAATAATGACTAACTCCATTCCTTAGAGTAATTAAGTTTCTACAATTTATTCTTAACATTGAAATGTGTTTTAGGTATAGTGGAGAAATGTGCTGCAAAACATCATTTAAAGGGTTACTGCTGAGTATGAACATACTTAGTCTACTAATGAAGTAGACTTTCAAAAAGTAGGGACTACTTTTTCCCCTCTTAGAACAGAGATTAGAGATAGTTTATTGTAAGAACCTTCTCTGAGATATGTACTGTCAGTTTCAATAACAGGCCTGATGTCAGTAAATTGTTCAGTGCATTTAGTTTCTTGTCCATCTCCTTTGATGCTAGTTGTGAACAATAATTTTAGTTATATTAACCTTTCCCTGCTTACAGCCTTTATGACCAAAAGACAACCTCTCAATTCTGGAGGGTACATTCAACTTCACCTTGAAAGATCCTTTGTTTTAACTAACACAATTGAAGGCAGTAAAAACAAGTCAGCTGCAGAGCAGAAAGTCTTAAGGATTTTCTCTTGAAGCACTTAGGTATCACATACAAAAAAGAACTCTACACTTTCTGTCAGCAATATTGAAAGCAGTCAGGGGTTTACTTACATACATCCACTGATGAAGCAATTCATTGATGATGCAACTTGAGTAAATAGTAACAGACAGACCAAACATGTATTACATCAGGGCTGCATATTTGTTCCAAAACATTACTGCTATACATTGCAGCGATAACATTATTATTTGACTTTTCAAAAAGGTTCTGAGGATTCTAAAGATTATGATTTTTACCTGTGAAACAAAAATCTGGCTATATTGCATGTATGCTCTGCCTCTATTAGGAATATTCAAATAAAAGTAACATTTATTAGAGGTCATCTACACCTCTCCATAGGGCTCTGGTTCATGGAAACACTTTTTGTTCACCCATTCCACCACTGTATGTACTTACAGACTGTCACTATCATATTCTATTTACATTATCCAAATAGGATATTTCATGACAGTTATTCAAATAATATGATGTAGAAGTGGCTGAAATTATTTTTGACCACTTATTTTCTTCCACATTAATCCCTTCTTCTATAAGGAGATGAAAAGGCAGAAGATTCTACTTGTGCTACAGTATTAAATGTCTGCTTGGCAATATGTTCTCTTTTTCTTTTGCAGCTATTGTTTTCCGATAAAATACTGTTGAAGATACCCATGTGAGTAAACATATTTTTTTCCTTAATAGACATGTTTAAGTACAGATGTGTACAGCTGTGTCTAAATGAAGGAGTTAGAATACCTGGCTATTCAACTCAGCTGTCGTACTACGGAGTTCTACGCAGCCTTGGGCCAGTCTCTAAATCTCCATGAACATAAATTTTATTCTCATTTCCTTAGGAAGACCACAGCGAAGAGCTTTAAGATCAGATTCTGTAATGATTGATGTTAAAGACAGAAGATAGATAAAAAACAATTATGTTTGAACTTCTAAGTGACAGTTAATTGATGTGTATTATCCATCAAGGCAGATTATAATTATTTAAAAAAACTGCTTATTCACTTTTCTTCCAAGTCTAAAACCAAAAAGGAGAAAGAAAATAAAATGTTCTTTAGTCACAAACATGACAATTTATCAACACATTTAAGTAAGTGCTAATTTGAAAGCCAAGTTTCTGTCTTGGAGAGCCTTTTTTTTTTTTTTTTTTTTTTTTTTGTAAGTGGAATACAGTTTACCATGTGGCTTGTGAAGTACTGAAGAAAAAAATGGACCACAGGAAACATATCTGTTCAAAACCAAAATTGGCATTCTGGATTCCTAAAAAATATTTAACAAAAGGATAACTCTTCCTAATATAATCTATGGAAAATGGCATGTATCACTACAGAAAAATAATTCTGATATTGCTATTGACAATTTACCTTGCCTGAAATATTTGTAAATTTGCAAACACTCCAAAATAAGATAGTTTAGTTTTTCAATTTACTTAGTCTGCTTCTCTTTCTGCAGAGCTCAAACTTTCATTTTTACTGTTGCTATTTAACATTTTTTCATGTTGTTTAAAAGTTATTTAAATAATTGTTGATATTTTATTTTATTTTATTTTATTTTTTAATGTTGTGTAATTCTGCTACTGAATCTGTTAAAATCATGGAGAATGGAACATCAACATCAACTTGTTAGAATTTGACAAAAAAAAAAAAAAAAAAAAAAAAAAAGAAGGTCTGGTATCTTTAATTCTATATGTAGTGTCTTTTCTTTTAGGACATTTACAGGGAGAGGTTTATCATTCTGGAATTATGATTTGTTTTTAGAGAATACTGGTGCCAGATTGGTACCTTTTTGTTACCTTCAAGTCAATAGTAATAATTGCTTTAAAAGAGAGACAGAGAATATAAAATGTATTAAATATTCATGATGTTGTTATATGATGCCCTGGTTTCAGCTGGGATAGAGTTAATTTTCTTCATAGTGTTCGGTATGGTTCTGCGTTTTGGATTTAGGAGCAAAATACTGATAACACGAGGATGTTTTAGTTGTTGCTGATCAATGTTTCCACAAAGCCAAGGACTCTTCAGCCTCTCATCCTGTCTGGCAGCAAGGAGGCTGGGGGTGTACCAGGAACTGGGAGGGGCACAGCCAGGACACCTGGCTCAGACTCGCCAAAGGGATGCCATATGAATCAGCAATAAATCTGGGAGGAGTTAGCTGGGGGGAGCTTCCATTGCTTAAGGACTGGCTGAGCGTTGGCTGGCTAGTGGTAAGCAGTTACGCTGTGCATCACTTGCTTTGTGTATTCTTTTATTTTTGGTTGCTGTTTGTTCCTCCTTTCTCCTTCCTATTAAACTGCCTTTATATCAACCCATGTATTTTACTTTTTTTTTTTTTTTTTTTTTTTTTTTTCCCCAATTCTCTTCCCCCCTCCCACTGAGTTGGGATGGAAGGGGGGAAGAGGGGGTTGAGTTGTGTTTAGCTGACTGTCAGGCTAAACCACAACATATTTATTTTTCAGGTATACAATTAATGGACTCTTTTAGTACCTTTGTGTTTTTAAGGAGCCTCAAAAGATGCTTGTATTTAAACAAATGACCCTTCAAATTACTTGTACATGGGTAGCTTTCTCCACATTTTGACTATTGGTGTCATTATGAAAGGTGGTAAGATAAATAAGCTTTTTAGTTCTCTGTACCAAGTATATTACATAAGTAATAAAATTTTATGATTTATTGCACCATTTTTTCCACTATCCATCTTGTTTTAAGACCTAGTATAAAAGAGGTAGATGTATTTAATAGATACAGAAAGTAATGCTTACTAATTAATACATAGTGAGAAACAATTTTGTGGCCAGTGCAGACGTTGCCCAACTGCTTAAGTCTAGTTAACATCTGAGCATCTTTACATTGCCAACAATAAATTACTTCAAACAAGGATTCATTCATTATTATTAATATTAGAACACTTAACTCCAAATATAAGTCTAGAGAAATCATGAGATACCCCAAATATTACAAGTATACTTGTGAGACAGAAGGAATCTTGGAAGTACAATTTTCTGAAACCATACTGTGTATATGCACACACATAACAAGCATTCCCAGCAGGGCAAAAAAGGTTGCACCTTCCTCCTGCTACAATATCTGACTCTTCAGGAAGGCTCCCAACCTTTTGTAATGGTTTCCCTAGTGAAACAAATTTCACATGTGCCTTGCAGCTACTAGAGGATTATGGAAACATGGGCTTACATTTTTATTTCTCTCCTGACTTGTTTTCAGTGGCTAAAGTCACATACTCTCCAAAAGAAATACACTGTAAGTTGGTCACTTTTCTCACAGTTTGCAATTCACATTTATCTGTGACAAGCTTGTAAGTCACAAACTAGTCACAGTTTGTTTAATTCAGAAAAGAAAATAAAAAATATAGAAGAAGAAGAAAGAATGAGAAGAAGAAGACAAAAAGAGGGAAAAAAAAAAAAAAAAAAAGAAAAAGGAACGGGGAAATGAAAAAAAGGAAAAAGAAAATGCAGAATACAAAGTAAAAGGAAAGGGGAAAGGAAGGGGGAAAGGTAACGGGAAACAAAAGGGGAAAGGCAAGAAAAGAGGCAAAGGCAGGGGAGGGGAGGACAGGGGAGAGAAGGTCAGGGGAAGGGGAGGGAAACGGTTGGCTGCATGGAAGGCTCATCATAACAAGACATTAGGTCATGTACCATCATAGCAAGCTATAAAAGAAACACCTGTAAATAAACTGGAAAAATAGTATATTGCAAACTCTGCAATGACAGCATTCCTCCATATGTTTTACTTTTTTGAGCATTCCATCACCTTGATTAAAATGTGCTTTTGCAATTTCTCTTGAGACCCTAAAACATTTTCTAAAGACTTTCAATGCAATTCATGTTCAGCAAACTGGTCTGTAACTTCCCCATGTTGCTCTAGGTCCTCTCTTTAATAATTGAATTATGCTGGCCATTCTCCAGCCTTTGGGGCTTCACTCCTGAACTAAGTGAATTGGAGCAACATATGATAAAGCTTTTCCAATTCCTTTCCACACCTCTTTTAGCACTTTTTGAAAACTCTTATCTAGTCTTAAGGCCTAATTGATTTTAAGGTCTTAACCTTCACAAATTCTTTGCAGAAACCATGCTCTGTATAATCTACATTGGTAATCTGAATTACACTGACTGTTATCATCCTAAAACTGAATACAAATCATTTTTGCTTTGTTTTGTTTTCTGTAAAAGGAACTTTTTCAGATGATAAGGCTGAGAACTAAGCCCGTGAATAGGAAGTAGTTTGGAGGCTTTTCTGCTATTGCAGAAGTACCTTTGGAGAGCATTTATTTGAGGAGTTTTCCATACGAAGCATTTCAGAGGCAGTAGCCTTCAAGACTGGCCTGCCCTGTGACTGAATCTGGAAATTAAAGGTTGTCAGCCCTGTATGTAGCCTCTTCAACATGTAGGAAAAACTGTCTTGCCTCTATAAAAAGTTCTGACTATGGACAGCACCATCAGAAAAGGCTCTGCATGAGCAACAGAAAAAGAATGTTTTAACTGTGCTCTTTTCCTAGACATAGACTTTTTGAAGAAATGTGTTTGAACTAAGCACAAAATATTAATGTCTCAAATATGACTTAATCACCTAAACATGATCTTGTTGAAGAACTGCATTACCTACATCCTTAATATTTTTGAGATTAAGATTTAGGTTTTCCCATGTTAGCAATTTGAGTAAAACCACGGGAACCTCAAAAATTTAATGGATTTTAATCTTCACAGACTTATGGATATTAACTGCAGTTAATTATTTCTCTCCAATAATGTTATTTCCTCCCTTGAGATTAATTTATAACCAGGCACTCTGATTGCACTGATTTCTTTTGACTTACTCTGTAGCAGTGAGAAGAGTCAGAGCTGGATATTGTCATACGTATTTAATACAACTAGCAAAATGTTATTTGGTGTAGTTTGAAGATTCAGAACATTGGATGCAGAAAATTGACACTGAATATCTGTCCCTGTCTTACAGAGTTTTAATGAAAATTTATGGCTATTAAAACACAGCCAGTTCTGTTGTTATCAGTGTCATATTATGCTACTGATCTTTCTTGATGATCAGGTTTTTCTTTGATGCTAAAAATACAAGGCAAGAGTATTTGCCTGTCTAGACTTTTAGTAGAAGTCCATGATGTGTTTATTTAGGAGGCTTCTGGTGGGTCTTGTAATACCAATACATTGCTGTTTTTCATACATAGACACCTTTCACCTTTTCCCATATCCTTGATTTATGAATAAATAATCCACAGTTCGCACTTGTCAAACTCAGGCAGCAGTGAAAAAAAGCAGCACAAATTGGCAGATAATGCACCTTATTTCCATGTAGAAGCAGGTACATTTTCTTCAGCATAAGTGGCAAGATGACACTGATCCACTTTGACAGGCAGGCTGATCTAAAATTACTCAGCATACTTTGCCACTGTTTGGGGGAGAGTCTCCCATGAGCTTGTTCCGAATCTCTTCAATCCCCAGGGTGTTAATTAAAATTTACTGGATAATATTTGCAAGGCTCAATGGTTCTAGTTACAGCAATTATCAGTTACTAAATGCTAGTGCCAGAGATGACACCTGATGATCAGATGCTTTATTCAAGATATTCAAGAGGGTTTCTCTTTTTCTTCTCTCTACCCGTTCCCCCTCCCCCCCATTTTGATTTTTAATCTTCCTTTAACTACTTGAAGAAGCTGGATCAGCTGAGTGTCTCAATCAGCTTTTAGACTAAAAATTATTTGGATAGGAGTTTAATTATCTATTTGTCCTTGAGTATCTTGTCAGCTACTACCTAAGGATTTACTAAAGAGGGACAGACTACATACAAAAGCCTTTTAAAAAAGTAGAAGGAAGTCTGCCTGTGTTATAATTTTATTAACCATGAGTAGAGGTCAGCTCAGTGTTGTGAAAGGAAGACAGCACCTCCTAATTACATTCTCTGCTCAGCTCAATTTGCTCAACAAACTATCAGATTAGAAATCAGCTAATCACATGTGCAATAAACAGCAACTGCTTTCAACTTAATTATAGAATCAAACAGTCATAGGATATCCTAAATTGTAAGGGATCCACAAGAAGTCCAACTCCTGGCTCCACATAGGACCACCCAAAAACCAGACCATGTGTCTGAGAGCATTGTCCAAACGCTTCTGTAACTCCAGCAGGTTCAGTGACATGACCACTGACCTGGGCAGCCTGTCCCAGTGCCCGACCCCCCTCTGGGTGCAGACCCTTTCCCTAACCCCCAGCCTGACCCTCCCCTGTCCCAGCTCCATGCCGTTCCCTCGGGTCCTGTCGCTGTCCCCAGAGAGCAGAGCTCAGCGCCTGCCCCTCTGCTCCCCTCGTGAGGGAGCTGCAGGCCGCCATGAGGCCTCCCCTCAGCCTGCTCTGCTCGGGGCTGAACAAACCAAAGGACCTCAGCCACTCCTCATATGTCTTCCCCTTCAGACCTGTCACCATCTTTGTAGCCATCCTTTGGGCAGGAAGTTTTATGTCCTTCTTATATCGAGGCACACAAAACTACACACAGCACTTGAGGTGAGGCCTCCCCAGTGCAGAGCAGAGCAGGACAATCCCTTCCCTTGACTAGCAATAACATGCTTTGTGCAGCCCAGGGTACGGTTAGCCCTTTTGGCTGCCAGGGTACACTGTTGACTCATATTCAACATGCTGTTGACCAAAACCTCCAGATCCCTTTCCATAGGGAAAACTCTTCCCTCTTGTCCCCAGTCTGTATGTACAGACAGGGTTGCCCCTTCCCAGGTGCAGAATCCGGCACTTGACCTTGTTAAGCTTCACATTATTGATGATTGCCCATCCCACTGGTCTGTCAAGATCTCTCTGCAAGGCCTCTCAAAACCCCTCAAGGGATTCAACAGCTCCTCCCAATTTAGTGTGGTCCACAAACATACTTAACATATTTTCAAGTCCTGCATCTGAGTCATTTATGGAATCATTAAAGACAACTGTCCTTTCAATGGAGCCCTGCAGAACCCCACTAGTGACTGGCCTTCAGTCTGCTGTAACCCCATTTACTCTAACCATTTGAGCCCGACACATTAGCCAATTGTTCAACCAGCACATGCATTTATCTAGCTGTAAGCTGAATGTTTTGTCCAGAAGGATACTGTGAGAAACAGTATTGAAAGCTTTACTGAAATCCAAAAAGATTACATCAACTGTCTTCCCTTGGTTGAATAGATGGGTGTCATTGTCATAAAAGGAAATTAAGTTCATTAAGCAAGACCTTCCCCTCATGAATCCATGTTGACTGTGACCAATGTCTGCGTTGTCCTTCAGGTGTTTTTAAGTAACTCCCAGAATAATCTTCTCTGTAATTTTATCGGGCACTGATGTGAGACTGACAGGCCTATAATTACCAGGTCTTCTTTCTTATCTCTCTTAAAAACTGGAACAACATTTGTCATCTCCCAGTCAATTGGGACCTCTCTAGATTCCCAAGACCATTGAAAAATAATTGAGAGAGGTCTTGCAATGACATCAGCTGACTTTCTGAGTACCCTGGGATGAATCCCATCAGGCCCCATACACTTATATGCATCCAGTGGGAGCAGCAAATCCTGTACAAGTTCAGGGCATCTCAGGTCCCAGAGTCCATCATTGGTGTTGAAGACAGAGGAAAAGAAAGCATTAAACATCTCTGCTTTGTCTACATCCCTATTTATGAAGTGACCATCCTCAAAAAAAAGCACATTTGCAGTACTGGCCAGCTTCAACTCTAATTGGGTTTTTGCCACACACATTTTCTCTTTATAATGGTGAACGGCATACCTGTAGTCCTCTCATGTTGCCTGGCCTTGCTTCCAATGTCCATACATTTTCTTTTTCCACCTCTGCTCAGCCAAGTAAACCTTCTGCCCAGTCTGATTCCTGACATTTTAGAATTATCTGTTCCTAAGAGGTGCTACCTGAAAAATGACCAGCACTGACGAATGCCAAAGTCTTCAAAAAACAGTTCCCCAAGGCACCTTACTAACTAGTTCTCTGAGTAGCCTGAGGTCTGCATTCCCAATAACAAGGGTTGAAGGTTTTTTTGTTTGTTTTATGGCATTTTTCCTGCTATCACCAAAGATTTTAAACTTGGATACTTCATGGTCACTGTGGCCAAGATGTCCAGCAATCACCACTTCACCTGTGAGACTCTTTCTATTTACAAGCAAAAAATCTAGGAGGCCACCTTTCCCTTAGCACCTATACCAAGAAGATATAATCAAAGTGTTTTAGGAATCTCATAGATCTGTTTGTATCAGCTGTGTGGTACAATCAGTTTACATCTGGCAAGTTGAAGTCTCTCATAATGGCTGATCTAGTGTTATTTCTTAGTTTCTTAAAGGAACTTCATTGGTGCCATTCTCCTGGCTGAGTGACCTACAGTAGACTTCCACAACAATATCTGTTTTATTTTCTTGTCCTTTACTGTGGTGGTTTTACTGTGCTGGGCAGCTAAACCCCACAACTGCTCTCTCACTCCCCCTCCTTTAGATGAGGAGGGGGAGAAGTAAAGCAAAGAACAACTCACGGGTTGAGATAAGGATAATTTAATTAAAGGGAAATAATAATAACAATTAAATAAAGACTACCATGAACTTAACAATTTAACTAAGGGGAAATAAAAAGGGAAAGGGGAAAGGGGAGGGGAAAAGGGAAAAATAAAAAGAAGGGAGGAAAACAAATAAACAAAATAAATGAAAGCTATATGGAAGTGCAGAGGAAAGAAATTACTCTCTACTTCCCACAAATGAGCGATCATTGACCACGTCCTTGAAGCAAGGCCTCAACGCACGCAGCCGGTGTTCGAGAGGAGGACCGACGTTTTCCCAACAAGAGCCCACCCCTCCCCTCTTCTTCCTGTTTCCACCTTTTATTGCTGAGTGTGACATCACGTGGTATGGAATATCCCTTTGATTGGTTTAGATCAGCTGCCCTAGTGATGTTTCTCTCCTCACTTTTTGCCCACCCCCAAGGAGGGTTAGAGAAAGGCCCAATGCTGTGCCACTGCTGCTCAGCAGTAGACACAACACTGGTGTGATAACACTGCTGTTCCAGCTACAAGTACAGAGTACGGCACTGTATGGGCTGCTGCTGGGAAAGTTAACATTCCAGCCAGACCCAGTACATTTACATCATCTCTCAACCATATAATCACGGGAATGAAATATGGCTTATTAGAGGTGTGCCAGGGGGAACAGTGTCAGGGCTGGGGGAGAAGGCAATGGCCCAACTGAAGTGCATGTACACCAATGCATGCAGCATGGACAACAGACAAGAGGAGCTGGAAGCCATCATGCAGCAGGCAAGTTATGTCTTGGTTGCCATCACTGAAACGTGGTGGGACCACTCCCATGACTGGAGTGCTGTAATGACTGGCTATAGGCTCTTCAGAAGGGACAGACAGCGCAGAAGGGGTGGTGGTGTGACTCTCTATATTAGAAAGCATTTTGATGCTGTGGAACTCGAGACTGGGAATGGTAAGGTTGAGTCCCTATGGGTTAGGATCAGCAGGACGGCTAACTTCTAATTTCTTTCCTCTGCACTTCCACGTGGCCTTTGCTTGTTTTTGTTTTTTTTTTCCTTTCCCCTTTCCCTTTTCCAGTTAGTTAAAATATTTAATTAGTAATGATTTTCCCATAATAATTATTTTTCCTTTAATTAAATTATCCTAAGCCCAATCCGTGAATTGTTTCTTTCCTTTTTGTCTCCCCCTCTTCTGAGGAGGGTGAGTGGGAGAGCGGTTGTGGTGGAGTTCAACTGCCTAGCAAGGTAAAACCACCACAACCTCAAACAGAAGTAAAAATAAACAATAATAAAAAACAACAACAACTGTGATCTCATAATTTGCTAGGCATTGTATCCCAACCTACAGTTCAATTTGTTTAACTGAAAATGTTTTTTTCTGGGCAAGAAGAAAAGATAATGTCAGGGAGAAAAACAGCTGTATTATTTTATAGTGACAAGACTATTTTAAGTTAGACTTAAAAGTCATATCCCGCAACAGTGAATGGCCTAATGTTGTGTGGGGCAATAGGTTAGTAGCAACTCAATAAGCTACAGTTCACTGCACCTACCTGTATGTCCCTATAGCTTTCAAATTGTTGAAGAATAAATAACAATCCCATCAATCTATAGGAAAATCCATGTCCTGTGCCTCAAAACAACATGACAGCAGCAACCAAAAGACAAGACAAAGGCAAAAAGAGAGGCTGAAGGAAGATGAAAACCATGGAGAAAAAGGAAAATTAAAGCATGGAAAACAGGACTTGGGGACAGCAAAATTTGACTTCATATGGGTAAACTGTTTTCATAGAAAAAATGGGGAAAAGAGACAATGGTAGAATTAACTGTTATACATAAATTTAGATCTTTAAAAACCTGAGGAACTAAGGTTCTATTGCATTCAGTGCAAAACATATTTTGTATCCAGACACATTATTTAAACCACTGAACATTATATTTGGTAAAAGTGTACGTACACATGTGGCTTTTCAAAGCTATTTCTGACCACAGAATTAAGCTGATCATCTCACAAGACATTTACACGCCTACCTCAAAGAGAATAACAATATTTATTAGTGTCAGTGTCTTATGAAATTAAAGACAGAGTACACCTATTCAGAAAGCATCCAATTAACTGATTTTCTGAAAAAGAAGCAGAGATTCATTTAAATCCAAAATTATTATTATGAGCACATCAGTTTCTATACGTCTTTGCTCAAGAAAGGTTTCTTCAATGCTGGAATTTTCATCAGCAACATAGAGAAAACCCACATCTGGAATTAAATAGTGACTAAATTGACTCATATTCTTCAATCACAAAGAAAAATTATTTAGCCATCCATTTTTAACTGATAAAAATATCTATATTTAATAGATTTTTTTAGTGAACTCTGTTTCTCAGGCAATTCGTAAGTAAAGGCAAAGACTTTCAAATTTTTACACCTTTAGCCCTTAAACTGATATGTAGGCATCTGAACAAATTTCCAAGTCTTCAACTAGTGTAGTTCACTGCTTCCAGTGAAATCAGTGAGTGAAATGTGCAGTAGGTTGGAAATCGGGCCATATGTAAGTGCCAACTGTAAAAGATAGCCGAATATTGGACTAGAGCTAATAGTCTTCTCTTATGATAAGCAGTAATATGTTGGTCATTTTTGAAGGGTCTGCTACAAAAAATACTGTGGTATTTAGTATGAATAAAGATAACTGCACTGGGAGGGATGAAGTTCACCTTCCCCACAGCAGCCCACAAAGTGCTGTGCTCTGCAGTTGTAGCAAGAAAAACACTGATATCACACCAATGTTTTGTCTATTGCTGAACAGAGCTGCCACAGCATCCAGATTCCCTCCAAACCCCCCAAAACCCAGTAGCTGGGGGTAGGCAAGAGGTGGGGAGGAGGCATCACCAGGGCAGCTGACTTAAACCAACCGAGGGGATATTCCATATCATATGATGCCACACTCAGCAGCAAAAGGTGAGGAAGGGTAAAGAAAATGAGGGTCTCTCATTATGAAAACATCGGCCCTCCCAAATGATGGCTATATGTATTGAGGCCCTGCTTCCTGAGACAGAGCCAAACATCATTTGCTGATGGAAAGCAGCGAACAATTATTTTTTTTCCTCCATTTCCACGCAGCCTTTACCTTTGTTGTTGTTGTTTGTTTGTTTTCCCTCTTCCTTTTTCCTTTGATTAAATTATCCTTACCTCAATCCATGAGCCATTTTCTCTCCATCATACTTTCTTCTCCTGCTCTCCTTTTTTTGGAACAGGATGAAAGAGCAGTTGTAGTTGGCCACTACAGCTGGATGAGGCTCCCTTTCTTTTTCCCCTTCTAGACCCAGACAAGGTCAGGCATGTGGCAAAGATGTCAGGGCAGGACATGGCAGTGGGTGCCCAGGAAGCCATGGGGGATTGCACCTCTGACGTGACTGCCGGCACCAGCCAGCAGCAGCAGGCCAGGCTGTTGGGGGCAGCAGCAGACCTCCTGTGTCCCATCTGCATGAATGACATCGAGAACGCAGCCTTTGTGGCCTTCTGCTTCCTCTGTTTCTAGTTGGAGTGCATTCAGTATTGGGCCGAGAGGAAAGCTACGTGCCCCATCTGCAGGCGGCCCTTCCACCGGCTCCTGCACTCGGTGCAAGCGGACGATGACTACCAGGAGTGTGTGGTCGTCTCTTCCACATGTCGCTTCAGGGACGTAGCCAGAGATAGGGTCCGGAGCAGGTCACCACATTAGCACTCTAGCCCACATAACTCAGCTGCTGACCGCAGCCCCTCAGCACCAAGAAGGAGGCCTGTGGGACATGACCCAGTTGACCCAGTATCCAGAGAAAATGCTTCCACCAGCACCTCTCAGCAGGCTCCCACATCCAGCACATCTCGGGAGCCAACCCGGCTGAGTACAGGGCAGCACCCAGCCGGCCCTACGGCCGCACCTCGCACCAGCTTCAGAACCATGCTGCGGCGAGCTCTGCAGTTTGACTTCTGTTGCTTCCAATAAGCATCTGGGTGACATTCAGGAGAGTCTTTTTCAAACCAACACAACAACCCATGCCAGGGAATGCTTTCCACCACTGACTCAACAGAGGAGGAAATTTCAGGGTCTGAGTGCTGACTTGGTGTAGCATAAACGCCACAACAGAGCATGTCTCCATGCTGCTCTCACAGACTCCCATTTCCCAGCACCGGGCCAGCGGTGTACAAGCCCTCTGACCCCACACGTTGGTGGCAGGTCCTCAAGACCTGCACAGAGCTCAGCTGCCATAAACACGGCCATGCTGACAGCCCCATCCCTGGGGATGGCTCTTCTCTTTAGGGGAATCACTGTCTGTTTTAGAAAAGCCATTCCAGGGGAACGAGGCCCTCTCTTGACCTACACGCCTCTGCTTGGTCTCTGTGGGCAGAGGAAAGCTGCGGACCTCAAGTCCTCTGGGAGTCTGCAGCAATCCAGCAGCAGATCCTCTCATCCTCAGAGCCAAGCATGTGCCAAACTGCTCTACAGAAAAGGCCCTAGGGCCCTGGGGAACAGTGAGCTGCCTGGAACCATTTTAAAATCACAGAATCATGGAAACATGATTTTCTGAATTGGAGATTTCCAAATCAATATCAATTACTCTAGAACAATGGTCCATCATTCTATGAAAAAATAAAAATAAAATTAAATAATAATAAAAAAACTTTATTAACAATACCTAACTGGGCTGTTGAGTGCAAAATTCTTGTTAGGTATGCTTCATTGCTTAAATGTATGTTTGTCAAAACACCGTTTGAAAAAGTCATATGGATTCTGGAATTTTTGTCAGGATACATTAATCTTGTTTTTGACACTGATGGTACTTGGCAGTGCTGTAGCTTAGATCCAAAAATAATGACAAGATTGTTGAACTGGTATCTGGATAGCACTTCAAACTGAATTTGAGCCATTCTGTAAAGTGTGTTGAGTGGGCATTATACCTGAGAGCATATTTCTTTCTTGCCATGAGAGTGGTTTCAGACTGTCTGTAAAGTTGCCAAAATAAATCCTGCTGAGATGCTGGAAAGAGGAAGATCATCCTTCCCATGCAGAAGAACAGCTAACATTTGGTTGGCAACAGGAAAGGAACAGTTCACTAATGCCAGGAAAGAGTGCTGGTAGAAACACAGGAAAATCCGCTGTATATCCATTTCTTTGGCAACACAGAGGGATCTTGTGATAGATTTTTGCTCTAGCTTAATTTTATCTCCTGGTGTACTTTCTTGCTTGATAAATTACTTAAGAGGTATATGTATCTCTTAAGGTGTTCTTAGAGGTTTTTTATTTGTTGGCCCTGGATCTGTGGAAGTTCACTGCCTTCCAAGGAAGCATTATCTTCATTATCTTAAATCAGACTGAAGATTAGACACTTCCTGAAATTGACCGGTCTGGGGATGATGAGCTATCTGACTACAACACACGTTTTACACACACTTTAAAAAAAAAAATATATATATAAAAATAAAAATATTTAAAAAAAAAAAAAAAAAAAAAAAAAAAAAGCTTTTAAATTTCCTTCTACCCAGATGCTATTTTCCTTTAAAAACACTGAAATCTCACTTTACAATAATATTGGGTCTGGGTCCTGACATTGGTTGAACTTGTGTTCTTATTATCTTCTTATTTAAAATGACAAAAAATATGATACTCTTTTCTGAAAAGGTAAAGAGAAAAATCTTTACCTTTATTTATTTATTTTATTTATTTATTTAACATAATAATGGTCCCATTATTATGTTAAACTTAATGCTTTTTCATCAACTCAAAAATGCTAGGAACTGAATATAGCTTCATTCCTCAAATAGATTCTGAAGTTATATATCTAAAGATGGTAGATGTTCCATAGTAATAGAATGTGAGACTGAGGTCTCAACACCATTTTCTATTTTGGCAAATCTGCCTTTAGCAATCAAAGAAACTGGAGTATATTAAAAGTTGTACATTTGGGGTACAATTGATCCAAGGAGGAAGAGAAAGATATTCATCTCCCCTACATTTCTTATATCTTTTAAGAAAAAAAAAAAAAAAATATATATATATATATATATATATATATTCTTGTTCACTTGTTCACTTTAAGTAAATAACTTCACCGGTCATTTGGAATACCTGCTGTTTTGTTTTGTAAAAGTGAAATGGCTACTAGTATCTTCCTCTGCATTAACCCACACTTATTAATTTCAACATAAACATATAGTTTTATATTTAAAAGGATTATTCAGAAGAAAAGTTCCTGTTAAACTCTTTTATAATTGTAATACTTTTTTCCTATACTATTTCTCCATAAATGTTTTTGACAAACAGCCACTAGCAAAACCACTATTAACAGTTCAGAAAATGTTGTGCAATTAACGTAAAAGGTACCTACCTTATAAGAGTGTAGAGGTAACAGAGATTTCGAAACATGCCACTGACATTGTAGTGTTACATGGGTAAGATACTTCCAATAAAAATTCAATTATAATTGGTAGAAAAGGTATTCATCAATAGAAGTGTTTCAAAATTTCTCGAGGGAATAGTGATAAGACAGGTTTTTTCCACAATTCCAAACCAAAAAATATATGCATATATAATGTATATACATATATTTGTACATGAACCGAAGCCTGTCCCTCCAGAAGTCTTCAGACCTTCTGTGTATATGCTAAACAGGTGTTTCGCCTACATATATGCACATACATACACACTTACATACACAGAAGTACATATATAGGATAATTCTAAAATTTCTGTTTATTGTATAACTGTGAATAAAATGTACAGTACACATGCTTTCAATTAAAAGAACATGAGGTCTTCACAGGCAAGCAAAATATGTGTGTTGGAAAGAAAAAAACAGTGGGGTGTGGATAGGGCCTCTTTTGTGTTTGCTGGGACAAAAATGTATCAGACTAAATGAACTTTACACCCATGCAAAACATCTGAAAAAAACAGTTTATCTCAAGTTTCATTTCTTTAAATAGTTGATATATGAAGGTTGAGTAACAAAGATCTCAGTCTGTGTCAGTGTTGTGTCTCAGTCTCTGTTCAGCTATAGGTTATAATATGGCTGCTTAAATACATGAGCTGCTTTATTTCTTTCTTTTAATGCAGCATCTGTGTACACAAGACTAATAAAAACAGATAAAAGGTCTCAGGCTTACATCCTGGAAATAAGCACACTAGCAGTCAGAATTGCATTTTGGCCTCTGACTAGACAAAAATATTTCTGCATCTCCTTAGCTGCAAAGGAACAGTTTTTAGCTGTACATAAAGGTCTGTACACATACACTTTTTAATTTCATGTAAAGACTGCTCTCTATCCTGCTGTAGGATAAACAATTTCCAAATGAAAGTAGAGTTATTAAAAGTGTTAGGAAAAAAAAAGTTTTTTTCCTAACATGGGCACAAATCAGGTCAGACATTTCCAACATTCTTCACTTCTGGGCATTAAAGCTTTTAGAAGACATGTTCCTATCTCTCACATTCTCACTCTATATATGAAACTTGTCAAAATTACATTAAAGAATCTGCAATTTATATTCATGATATAGGAGGTGACCTTTTCACTCATGAGTAGTGTAGTCATGTGGAGTGGCTAATGAGAGAACCCCTACTGAGAGCAGATAAATTTCAAACCTCCTGAATAATTATTAGACATTTTATTGTATTTATAAACCTCCCTCATTTCAAACTGTCCTTTGATTTATAAAGCTATCTTACTCTTGTAAGCGATAATGGTAGTCTCGACCAGTGCCAAAGATTGATGAATTGTCCATGTAGGGGCCTCTCTTCCTGGTACTCTATGCCAGAGAAAAGCAATGAAGAGTAAAAAACAGAACTGTAGGGAAAAAGAGAGGACAGAGGAGGATGAAAGATGGCTTAGAAGGAATGAGGGAGGGAACATCTGTACTGCACTTCAGCGATGATAATCTTTGCACAGTTTATGACACAGAGGCAGTGGGAACAGTGAGGTAATCATTTTACTTGCCTGTCATCTGCAGAGAGTATTTCAAACTGCAGGGTGAAATTCTGGCTCCACTGAAGTGAGTGACAAAACTCCTGTTGATTTAAATGAAGGCCAGGATTTTTATGGATTCCCAGAGGAGTGGAAGGCGGGTGGAGTGGCAGCTTTGCCATCTCCATGACTATGTCAGGCTTCATCAGGATCTTAAAAGCTTTTCTTTAGCTCAGTTTCCAGAAACATACAAGGGGTGTGAGCACCCCTTAATGTGGCAGACAACATAGATTATTTTATTTTATTTTATTTTATTTTATTTTATTTTATTTTATTTTATTTTATTTTATTTTATTTTATTTTATTTTATTTTATTTTATTTCATTTCATTTCATTTCATTTCATTTTATTTTATTTTATTTTATTTTATTTTATTTTATTTTATTTTATTTTAATGGCAAGTAAAAAGTACATTCACTGAGAATCTGACTCAATTTTGGAACAGTTACACTTTTTCCTTTTTCTTCAACCTGTGCAAGGAATGGCACCGAGCATGTGACATAAAAAATATAACCAATTACAGTCGTCAAACTAGAAAAACCTCCTCCTGCCATGACAACAACAAATTTGGATCCTGGAGATTATCCAAATGATGTTCCAAATTGACTGAGGAGCACAATTATGAATTGCACAGAGCAAACATCTTTTCATTAGTAACACATAATACATGGACACACACGCTAGGGAGGGTAGATTGTGTAGGCTGCCAAGCAACAAACATACAGAAGCAGACTCACTCACAGAAAATTTTAAGAGGAGAAGGTGGGGGGGGAGGCATGATAAGTGAAGAAGCACATTCACAAGAAAACATGGCTCCTTGTCTGTGTATAACCATGGTATTAGACATGCTGCAGGAAAGAAATTCTTGAATGAACAGAGGGAGAAGCAAGAATGCTGAAGAAATGAGAACCCAAAGATAGTCTTCTCCTCTCCTGTATTGCTTTGGTGTGTCTTTTGTTTTAGGTTTGTTTGTTTCTATGTATCTTCCTTTATAACAGAAGCATTGATCTGGTAATGAATGATACAGGGGCTGGCCATTTGATATGCTAGTTTAGTAGCCCAACCAGAATCTAAACAGCTTCTCAGACACACTCCTCACCACCTCCAAAATATGAAGAAGTACCAACACAGTGACATTGCCAGTCTATCCTGCACAGCCCTCTTGCAGCCACTACAGTGAAGCAGTGGGGACAGATGGTGTGGGAAGTCAGCTTAAAAGTAGAAGTAGTCCAAGTAGAAAACAACAATAACAATAACAACAAAAATCTAAGCTATTAGAGTTGGGATAGGAGAAAGGGATGATTGATGATAATCTTTGTAATTGAGAAAACTTCTAGAAGTTTCTTAATTTTAATGAACTATTTGCAATTAAAGAAATAAAGAGAAAATCTGGTTTAAGGAATTTGATTTTCCCTTTATATATAACCTGGAAATTATACTAACAACAAATGCTTTTATTGGTATTGCCTTTATGTTCATAGGTACATCCAGCAGATACTAAACAGAGTACATTCAACAGCATGACTTGGTCTTTAAAAAATAATAATAATAATGATAATAAAAATAGTACTAGCATTCTGGCTACATTACTTTAGAATTAAGTAAGAATTCCAATGGTATAAATCTTTGTTAAGATCAGTGAAGACCTTATGAGAAACAGAAAATTTTGAAGGAAATGAAACTGTTGGAAAGTGTCCAGAGGAGGGCTACGAAGATGGTGAAAGGCCTTGAGGGGAAGACGTACGAGGAACGGCTGAGGTCACTGGGCCTGTTCAGCCTGGAGAAGAGGAGGCTGAGGGGAGACCTCATCGCAGTCTACAACTTCCTCGTAAGGGGTTGTCAAGAGGCAGGAGACCTTTTCTCCATTAACACTAGTGACAGGACCCGCGGGAACGGGGTTAAGCTGAGGCAGGGGAAATTTAGGCTGGACGTCAGGAGGGGGTTCTTCACAGAGAGGGTGGTTGCACACTGGAACAGGCTCCCCAGGGAAGTGGTCACTGCACCGAGCCTGTCTGAATTTAAGAAGAGATTGGACTGTGAACTTAGGCACATGGTCTGAACTTTTGGGTAGACCTGTGCGGTGTCGAGAGTTGGACTTGATGATCCTTAAGGGTCCCTTCCAACTCAGGATATTCTATGATTCTATGATTCTATGATTCTATGAAACCCTCTCGGAGAGTTTTCAGAGTCCTCACACCAGTACACATAATACTTTTTTTTTTTTTTTTTTTTTAATTATTTAAATAGGACTTTTGTTATGAGGGAAAAAAATCATGATCACAATGGATTTTTACTTAGCAAATTTGTTTCTTATGTATGTAAGAATTTTGTCTGTATATACCTGTACACACAAGCAAGAAAAGTAATCATGGTTTGCTTTTTATTCCTGTTGGACATGATAATTACATGTTAGGTGATAAGTTGAATACTATTCCTATTGCTATAAGTTGAATACTATTCCTATTGAATACTATTGTTGACTATACATGGTCAGCAGAATTTACTGTAAAGTTAACAAGTATACCTATGGTTGTTTATATACATATATATATATAATATACATGTATATATATACACTTGAAGGTCTTTTCCAACCCCGAAGATTCTATGATTCAATGTTTGTATTTACGTTAGTATGTAATGGAGAAGTTACAAGCCAGTCTCAGGAATATGAGTAAATCATATGCAATCATTTAAAAAGTTTGAGCAATTAAAAAATAAGGATCTGCATGTGTTTGTAAGTGTGTGTTTTAATATGTATTTACAGATACACACACAAATATCTGTACATATATTTGTCTATACATGTAGATATAAAAAAGCATCTAGTACTACTAATTGTAGTAGATCTTAATCATGTGTCCTCGATATATAAACAAAGCACATGCCTATGTGTACACACACACACACACACAATTTCTTGACCATATGGTGACATAATGTCATTTTGGTGGAACTCACCAAAGAATGTGGAAGAAGCTGATAAAACCCATTTCTATTCATTGGAGAAAATATACATTCAGTTAGAATCTGTAGCTAAATTCACAGATAGTCTAATTAAATTACCTATCCATAAGTAGATTACAAGCAAAGACAAATAAAAAAAAAAAAATATATATATATATATTGAAAGGATAGTGGCAATAAATTTACAGAAGGTTAGGAAGTTTTAGCAAATCTAAAATTTGCAGACAGGTGAACTAACATTGTGCACTGTACAAAAAATATGTCATGAGATAATGATACATTTTCACCTTTCTTGTTCTGTAGAAAGTGAAAAGGTTTCAGGAAAAAAATAAATCTGAATCACAAAGAATTATTTTTATTGTTATAGACTGATTTAATTATCTGATTTATCTTCTTGCCTTCTAGGCTTATCTTCTGCATGCCAGGAGTCTGTAACTTTATCCCACTTAAATTTTTTGTTCATGGAAAGTATCTTTTGCATTGGTTATTTGTGATACACGTATGACTATACTCTACCTTGGAGAGAGAAATGTTTTGCTTAAGGAAAAAAACAAACTAACAAACAAAACTAACAAACAAAACAAACAAACAAAAAAAAACTCTTTCAAGTCAAATTAATAATGATACATGGAATATTTTCTTAGCCAGTAGTCTATGGGCAACATCAAAATAATCCCCGGTTTCTTCCAGATACTTACTATTTCGAAGCAACACAGTTCCACTTAAGAAAGTGAGACTATATTCACTCTCATATTTATCAATGCACCAGAGGCTTTTTCAACAATGCATTTTTTTCCTTTTTCTTTTATCTTGTGAATCAGTTTGCTACTGTACAGAAGACAGTCTTGTTGCAAGGAAAAACCTCCAAGATTTTGTTAAAGGTATTTTAGGGAAAAAAAAGAAGAAAAAAAAAAAAAAAAAAAAAAAGTAGTTAGTGTAACTTGATTTTTTTTTCTGACAAAAAAAAAAAATCTTGATTTTTTTTTTTCAGATCCAAAATAGTCAGAAAATATTTCAGTATCCCCCAAAAAGTGAAATTATCTGTTCTATAAATTAGTGGCAATTTGGGATTTTTCTTTTTTTCCCTTACGCTTCTTTGTCTGATACAAAGTTTGGCGGAGTGGCTGACTCCAGAGGCCTGTGCAGGCATTCAGAGGGACCTGGACAGGCTGGAGTGTTGGGCAGAGAGGAACCTCATGAGGTTCAACAAGGGCAAGCACTGGGTCTTCCACCTGGGGACAACCTCAGGCACATCAGGTTGGGGACTGACCTACTGCAGAGCAGCTGTGCAGAGAGGGAACTGGGGATCCTGTTGGACAGCAGGTTGACCATGAATCAGCAACGTGGCCTTGTAGCCAAGGCCAATGGGATCCTAGCCTGTATCAGGAGGAGTGTGGACAGCAGGTCAAGAGAAGCGGTCCTCTCCCTCTACTAAGCTCTGGTGAGGCCACAGCTGGAGCATTGTGTGCAGTTCTGGGCTCCCTGGGGGTGGGAGCGTAAAACTTCTAGAGAGGGTCCAGCGTAGAGCCACAAAGATGATTAAGGGACTGGAGCATCTGTCCTGTGACGAAAGACTAAGTGAGCTGGGCCTGTTTAGCCTAGAGAACAGGAGATTGAGAGGAATCTTATCAAACTCTATAACGCCTGAGAGGACATTGTAAAGAGGATGGGGCCAAACTCTTCTCAGTTGTGGCCAGTGTTAGGACAAGGGATAATGGGTATAAACTGAACCACAGAAGTTTCATTGCCATATGAGGAAGAACTTTACAGTTTGGGTGACAGAACACTGGAACAGGCTGCCCAGAGAAGTTGTGGAGTCACCAACTTTGGAGATACTCAAAACCTGCTTAGATGCAATCCTGTGTAACATGCTCTAGGTGACCCTGCCTGAGCAGGGGGATTAGACTCCTCTCTGGAGGTCCCTTCCAGCCTCAACTGTTCTGTCATTTTGTGAGATTAGAGCCAGCTCCAGCTGTCTCCAGATGGGACTCACTGCTGGCCAATGTCAAGCCAGTGAGCAGCGCTGGTTGGGCCTCTGGGAAAGCAGACTGAAGAAAGGGATAAAACTGATGTGTAATAACAGAAGCTGGAAGAGAGGAATGGAAAATAGCCCTTCAGATCCCAAGGTCAGTCAGCAGGAGGGCAGGAGGTGCTCCAGGCACACAGCAGCAGTTCCCCTACCGCCTGTGCAAGGAGAGGCCCCTGGTGGAGCAGGCTGTCCACCTGCAGCCCATGGGTCCCACATGGAGCAGATCTCCACGCTGCAGCCCCCCCATGGGTGGAGGAGCCCCCGGTGGAGCAGGTGGATGTGGCCTGGAGGAGGCTGTGGCCCATGGAGAGCCCCCGCAGGAGCAGGCCCCAGGCCAGAGCTGCAGCCCGTGGAGAGGAGCCCACACAGGAGCAGGGGGTCTGGGGGGAGCTGCCACCCACCCATGGGAGCCTGTGCTGGAGCAGTTTGCTCCTGGGGACTAGATGGACCCCATGGTATGGAGCCGTGTGGGAGCAGTGCTTGAAGAGCTGCTGCCTGTGGGAAGCCCTGGTAGGATCAGTTCAGGAAAGACAGAAACCCATGGGAGGGACCCCACGTGGAGCCAGGGCAAAGAGGAGGGGTGGAGGTAGTTTTAGTTTGCTTCTAGTTCTCACTGCTCTAGTCTATTATCAATAGGCAATGCATTGTATTAATTTCTCCATGCTGAGTCCGGCCCATGACAGTAATTGGTGAGGGATTTCCCTGTCCTTACCTTATCCCTTGAGCTCTTTTCCATCATATTTTCTTTCCATCTTCCCTTGAGGAAGGGAAATCACAGAGCAGTTGTGCTCTGTAGGGTAAAACCATCATTAAATATCAAAAGTTAGGACATTCTCTCCTTCTGAATAGTTGTATAACTTTCATATGGTACATTCTGCAAGTGTGCTGTAGCACAGTTTTAACGTGAACACTATTCATGTTAATGAATATTGACACTATTTTTATCCTCTAGAGCTTTCTATTTCACTCCATATGTGGACACTATAGTAGAAAGAGTAGAAGAACTTCATGACAAGTATTTAGAATAATATTTGTACATCCTGTTGTTGTTAGTAACAGGGAAAGGATGGAAAATTGAGATCCTGATTTTTGTGCCTTTCCTCATGTGAACAACCATGGTGAAGTCATTTAATTCTATTTTGCTCTTAATTTCCCCATTCTTTCAAATAAAAGACTTTTACAGCTCACCAATATTTTATGCACTTAAAGATTCTTGTACTAAAGGAACTACAACAGTGAGAATTTATTATTATTTTGTAACTGCTGAAACTCAAAACCCATAACCTACGTTATAGTTCTCTCATGTGATGGCAATAAATCTATTATTCTAGGAAAGAAGCAAAAGTACAACTAGTACAACCCCTTCAGCCCAATCTGCCTCTCACCTCAGATGACTTGAATTAGGCCAACAAAGGTCAGTAAAACCAGTTAAATGTGCACAGAATATTTGTCCTGTGTGGATCACAGCCACACTTTGCTGCTACTCAAATGTCCATCAGTCACTGCATGCAATAAGAAGTCTAGCTGTGCTCCAGTAAGCAGTGCT